>NW_011341537.1:0-20632 GCF_000735185.1 Notothenia coriiceps
TAAAGAGTAAGACTTTGTTAAATCACACTTCGACATGGTCTCACTTGAGTTTTGATGAGTGCTGAAATATTCTCTCACTCTGTTTTATTTGTTTTATATCCTCATTTTGCACTGTTGGAGGAGCAGTGACATACGTTTTTCATTTCCATATCTACACTGTAGCTAATGTGCACATGAAAATAAAACCTTGAATTGAATTAAATTACTGTTTCACTAACCGTGGCTGTTGTCAATCACTGCTTATTGATCATTAAGCCTGGGAGAGCTAAGCTTATAATACATGAATGATCCCTCACTTTAGTGGTGATGTTGGTGATGAATACACAATATATTCCAGAATTAATAAAAAAGAATTGTACCTGTGACTATTTATAAACTGATTAATGATTAATATCAGATAGCATATAGGCCATATATTATTGATTACTTACACCAAAAATGAAGGTAGGTCTATAAATAGGTGCACTAATACAACAGTGATTAAACAGTGATTTTAAATTGGCTTGTCATGATTAACGTCAGTGATTAAGGTTAAATAAAGGGGATAAGTTACTTGGTTTATATTAGTTAATATCCATTGATTTAATTAGTTATAGATCAGTGGTTAGTTATTGATAATTTATTGATTGCTAACCCCGGCTGTTTTAAGTTATAGATGCTGTCCATCACTCAGAGGTGTTTAATTATTGATCCCTTACCTCAGCAGTGATTATTTACAGATAAGTAATTGATTACTGACCCTGGCTGTGTCGAGGAGTTGCAGCAGCTCGTCTCGACTCGAGGGGTTCAGTGAAACCGACACCCAGGTCAGGTGACCGAGGAACTGAATTGAGAGGACAAAGGTCAAGCAATTATCAGAAGGTCAATAATGACTTAAGTATGTTCTGATTTATCGTTGCGTATCTCAGGTTCTACCTTGACCTCCTTCTCGATGTAGTCGAAGATCAGCCTCTCAGGGTGGATGAGGTAATCGGGGGGGTAAAGAGGGACGGTGTGCAGCGGGCGCCGGTAAATGCTGCCTCGATCCAGCTGCCTGCGACCAGATTTTGACCAGACAAGCCGCTTAATAGGAGAGACAAAGCTCTGAGGAGACAGAGAAGAAGAGATAGACATGGGGACAAAGTGGAAGATAGGATAATACGATATTTAGATAAGATATACAGATGATTTGGTGGATCCAATACTTTGGTTCAAAGTCATATATTTCACAGTAAGTAAAAGGCAACCACGCACACTTGCTTTGTCTCCTTTGTGGTGCAGGGAATGAATTACCCCAGAGGTTCAATATCAAAGAAGTTCATGGAAGTGACATTTCAGTAACATGCCCTTACTCAACACATATAAAACATCTGGCGAAATAAACTAAATCAATGTAGAGGTGAAATGTGTGTGTGGAAATGTACTTTTACATAACAACTCCTATCATAATTTTCTTACAATTATCTGTGTAGTGTGTGTTCTACCAGAAACCCAGAATAAAAATATCGGTACCACTTTACAATAAGACTACCCTTCTAAAGGCTTTACAAATAGTTTGTAATTCATTTATTAATTAGGTTGTGAACACTTTATAAATCATTAATACACTTTTATAAGACATGAGATAAACAGGGCAACTGTGACCGGTTGCTTGCCAAATAGTGAGCCCACATTTATCTGTACTGCCTTATTAGAAATGGTAGTAACTCATTAATAAATGGGAATGTGTTTTACACTTTACAATAAGGCTCCCTTTTGGCAGTTACAAATGTTAGTAACTCAGAAATAAATGGCCATAAAGAGATGCCAAGAAACATCAAGATGGATGGGGAGAATCAACTCAGTGAACAACAGATGCCAAGGATGCTGGCTGATGAAGAAGACGTCAGCTAGGTAGCTAATATAAGGCTTAGTCATCTTGCCAAATAGTGAGCCTGTGTTGATTTATGAAAACTATGTTAGAACTGGTTTATAAATGGTTCTTAATGATTAATAAAGTGTTTACAACCTAATTCATAACCTAATTATAAACCCTTTATGAATCCTTAATAAGGGTAGTCTTATTGTAAAGTGGTACCAAAATATCTAACTAAAATGTAGCATAATAGGCTCCTTTAAATGTTAAGTTTCACTAATTGTAAGTCTCCTAAAGTTACTAAATTATGAATATACTTTTTACACACTTTAGTATTCTGGCTTTAACTTTCCAGCAGTCTCGGAAAGGGTGTTTTGGGTTGAATTTAAATCAGAACATCATTCAAAATGTTTGATTTGTATGGCACACATGACTCAGTGTGTGTGTGTTTGTGTATGTGTTACTGCAGCACGTCCCCTCGGCTGTTCGTAGAGTGATTGACAGGTGAGCAGTGATCTCTGACAGCTCCCTGCTGAGATGCACTGTCAACACAGCACACACTGTTAGACACCCGCTGACTGACACACGCAATCACACATTAATTAACTGTGGCTGGAGGGAATGAGGCGAATGGACATTATCACACATACACACACTGAATAAAGAGAGGAAATTAGTTTGTTATGGAATTTAAAATGTGTCTTTCTTTTTGAAGAACAAGGGCAGATTTCTCAAAACGAGGCTGCTTTCTGATGAACATCTCTGGACTCAGCTGAAAATGTAGGACAGAGAATATTTTTAATGAGTTTTGTTCTTCCTCTCGTTCCTGTGAGGTTTTTGAAACAGAAAGAGGTATTTAATTGGATTTTGTGATGAATTATTGTAACAACCTGTGCATGTCAAAGAAGTTGCTGTAGAGCTAGTTAATACTGCCGTGTTTGCTTTCTCTTCTTCTTTTTATAACTTACAATTGTTCTCCCTATTAAATAAAGGTTTTTCTTTTCGATGTTATGTGTCTGCTTCTCAAAACTTGAAGCAAGCTGACCACATTTATGGTTATCATCGGTAATACTGTAGTACAGCATGTGCAGTATGCTGCATGTGTACGTCATCATGCAGAAACCATGTGAGGTCAGGTAAGAAAACATGGCTTGGGAAATCATTTTTAAGAAAATAATTTGTACTTTGAACAAATCATTATGTTTGCATTAGCTCTGGTTCCTTCAAAGGTCACCATAGCCAAGAAGAGTTTACTATTGGTCAAGAGTACTCATTTGAATCTCATAGTTTACCAAAAAGCAACGCAAAAGATTTACACAGATTTAAAACAACCTCACAAGTGAACACACATTCCAACAGGATGCATTTAAATTAACAGATTTTGCCACAACATGTTTTAAATGTCGCCACTGTTCAAATACCGTAAACTCATTTTATTTTTTGATAGGTTAGTGACACACAAAGTGAAACTGTTAAATAATCCACTGTGTGCATCTACTCTAGCTTGATTGGTTTATCCTAAGTTAAAAAGACAACATCTAAACATCTACTGCTTCAAAATAATACAGTCCCAATATGCAGTTGGATGATGACATAGGACTAGACTTCCTCTGGAGAAAGTTTAAGAACAAGTCACCCACTTCCAAATGACGGAAAAGTGGAAAATGCTGAGACAGAACAGAAGAAAGTACCTTCTTGGATTTCTTAGGTTCATAGTCCATCACGGTTAGTCTCCCCTCTGGGTAAGATGAGTCCTGTAAGTGCTCACTCTCTTCCTGAATGTATTTCTTTTGTTTCAATTTGCCTTTTGATTTCTTTGGGTCTGTCTCTCAGTTTGTTTTTCCATTGTTTCTTCTGAGTCTCCGTCTCTCTCCGTTCATGTTATTTAAGCCCCCGTCTCGTCTGCTTCATTCTTGTTCTTTCTGTTTCTACACTGATTGTTCTTTTGAGAACACACACACACACACACACACACACACACACACACACACACACACACACACACACACACACACACACACACACACACACACACACCTATTGTCAGGGTAACCGTGGTTGGAGCACTTAACGGCTTAACGATCGTCCAGTTACCTTGGCAACGGTGGGGCATTTATCTTTTGAACGTTTTTTTTTTCTTTTCCTCTCTCTCTCTCTATCAAGAAAGTTCTGCTCTTCTCTTGGATCTTCACCAACTCTTAAGTAACAGATAAACTACAATAAAACATGATTTTAATGATATAACACATATAAATGATTCAACAATCAGACCAATTCAGCCAAAAGGACAGGCTTGGTATTGTGCATATCATTTTATACATATTAGGGAACATGCTGTCAAAGCCTATAGCATTAGCAGTGTTTCCCATGGCAACAGTTAACTGACATCTAAGAGCCAGTGTTGCTCGGAAACAAACTGTCAACGTCAGGGGCAAACTACTAACTGGAGTTTATCCCAAAGTATGCAATACGATACAATCTTCTCCTTCAATTTTGTTTCACTTTTATGCACTTCTTCAAGATATTTTAGCAACACATCTCAGCGTGATCAGGTCCTATCCCATGATGTCCCAGCTGGCAAGCGTTTTAGCATCTATTGTTATTAAAATAAACCAGTAAGTATATTTCTACAGTAGTATATTTGTTTCTTCTTTCTAGTTTGGCTTACACACACATTTCATAGTCATACCAAAAAAATGCACATACACATCAGTATACATGTACAGTACTCACCTGCACTTGATGTTCTCGCACTCTTTGACACACACCTTTGTGCACACACATCAATCAGGCTTGTGTTAACTTCAAAGAACATCAGACCTTAAAAAGTGTTGGCGCTGCGTGAACTCTGTGTGTTTTTGCAAGTGTGTGTATTGGAATACTAGTGAATTTATGCTTGTACTTGTGTGTGTGTGTGTGTGTGTGTGTGTGTGTGTGTGTGTGTGTGTGTGTGTGTGTGTGTGTGTGTGTGTGTGTGTGTGTGTGTGTGTGTGTGTGTGTGTGTGTGTGTGTGTGTGTGTGTGTGTGTGTGTTTGGCACATCAGTGTTATTAGGGAAGCAACATCCTTAAGAGACCGCAAGTTCAAAATCATAAATGAGGTCTGACACTAGAGGAGAGGGAAATAAACATGGAAGAGATGGCAGGTGGAAGCAGCGAGGAGGAGAAAGTGAGGGAAAAATGGAGAGGAAAAAAAGGAGGAATACAAGTTGGAAGTAAAAGGGGCTAGACGGGGAGAGAAAGATCAAATAAGGGGGAGGAAGAAGGACACAGGTGAGGAAGGAAGGAAAGGAAGAAGAGGAAGTCCGGTAAAAAGGGGATGAAGACTTGAAAGAAGTGAAGGATGGAAAATAAGGAGCAAGGGAGGAAATTATGAAGGTGGAATGCAACAGCAATAGCAGACAGACTAGATTAATGCAATAAAACAAAACTAAATGTATAATTGGATGGAAATCAAAGGAAGGCATTAGGAAATGACTAAAAAAGGAAGGAGGGATGAGACAGATAAATCAAAAAGGATGACAATGAAATGAATCAAAGGTCGAGAGAAAAACAGGAATACCATAATGGTTGTGGACGGAGACATAAAGAAATAGAAAATATGTGATACAAGAAGTAAGGAGGACTGAAGAACGGAAGGGCTGATGGTAGTTTAAGGAGGTAGTGAGAGGAAAAATAAGGATGGATTAGAGTGTGAGGGACACTCAGCTCTGATCCCCTTCTGTCAGCTAGTCAATGACAAAAAGAGAAGAAAACAGACTGAAAACAGTGAAATGACAGAAAACAACACAACAACAAAAACACATAGAGGAGAAGAAACATAGAAGGATGGATTGTTGTTTGGTTGCTGGATCTCCAGAGACGCCGGCCAAATAAATACCAAACCCTCAGGGTGGATGATGCTAGAAAGAGAGATCAAAGGATGTTGGTTTGAGGGAGAGATCTTGTGTTGTCGCCTCGTGAGGAAAGAGAGAGGAGGGCTGACAAGAAAGAAGAGAAAGGAGGCGGGACATTCAGAGGAGAAGGTTGGTGGAGCTCCAGCTTCAGCTCCGCCTCCAAACATACAGAAAACCATGGTAGGTAAGAAACAGAAATGATCCTGTCCCAGTGGAGATATAATGTTGGACAAAGAGTGAGGGGGGTTTCTAGAACCTGTTGGATTAAAATTAAGTAACAAAAACAATTCTGAATTTGAGATCAATCTAAGTTTGGCAGCTATAGCGCATTGTTTTATGAGTGTAACAATGTCAATCGAGCACCAATAAACTGACGATTCGTACAAATTGTTCTGTCAAGTTTTTGCTCACAGACAGGTAACTGAAAGTGATTGGCTGAGACGCCTGTCAAGCCAACCCCTAAATATCATGCTTTAGGCCTAACAATCGAAACAAGTAATCACTGAAGTGGTAACACCTTTTCTAAAAAGGATGCCTGGACATGCAATAGCTTGATTTATATTGCCTGTTCATTAACATCATGTATTCAATGGTAAAATAATGATATTTTTTATGTTTAAAATGTAACTATTTTGTTCCTGGAAGTATAAAAACAACATCTTTTTTACATTGATAGTCTGCATTGGCATCTTGATTTGTTATGGCACCAAATCTGTTTTCCAGAAATTACAGTTATTCACTTTTCCACAGCATATACACTTTGAAGGAACGAAATGCTGCCCAAAGCATATTTCTTTTATCAACATAATAACAAAAACAACACATTTACAACACATTTAGTTAATTTTGCAAGTCACGAAATGTGCCAATTGTTTACCCAATTGCAAATCCTCACACAATACTCCTTTCATTGGATTCAAATGTTACATTATCAAAAGCCAAATAGGTAACAATGTAATAAACGTACAAGTTCAATTTATTGAGTAATTAGTTACTGTCCCATCTCTGGCCGTGACAGAAAACGCAGACACAGCGGTGTATTTCGACGGCTGTTCAGCCATGTTTACTACAGTTTTGTTCCCATCTACAGTTATCAGCACAGCTTGCTGAGTTTTTTTGTTTTTTTATAACAGCGTCATAGATATTTTCACCACTGGTTTATTTTTCTGCTCGATCACTCAGAGGATGTTTAAGCAGCATTATCAAAAGAACTTAGAGCACATCCTCATACTGTACATACAATACATACATACAAACCAAAGCACACGTACTCATACATACACATCCTAGTATAGCGCCACTCTGGTATATACAGATATATAGGATGAGTTAAAAAAAAATCTATTTTCAGTTTTTACATCTTAATATAAGAGTCATACCAAAGACATGGCCACCGAGTGAGTAAACAATAGATAAATAGATATAAAACAAATACAAAAATAAATAAACATAAATACTTGCATCAATTAATAAAAGATGATTTGAGTTTTGAACTCACTTACTTTTTAACATGTTTTTGTTCAAGTTGATATACAGTATAACCAGCGCACCACTTTTAACGGTTATTTTACCTCAACGACAAAGGACTGATTTATTATCCAATCAGAGAAAGAGAAGCTTCGCCCTTGGCCTCAGACTGGTTAGTTCACATATGCATTATCTGTACATTATCATGTTTGACATGACATAATCAGTGTCGACATAGAGGCGTTGTTTTCAGCACCATTAACATTGCAGTGACTGTCACCACTGTACCAACATCCACAAGTTCAGGTAGGACACAACACTGTCAGGATAATACAACTATAATTACCAAGTTATTACCAATATTCATTATTTATTTGTTATCCTGATTTCTGATATTCCCGTTACCACCAAGCAGAGTCAAAATGACACAACAGTTTCCCTGCAAAGGAGAGCCACATCTGTGTGAGGAGAGCTTAGATAGACCTTTTGTCCTTGCCTTCATTGGGAATAACATCCACAAACGTGTTGAGGGACA
Source organism: Notothenia coriiceps (assembly GCF_000735185.1). Taxonomy (NCBI): domain Eukaryota; kingdom Metazoa; phylum Chordata; class Actinopteri; order Perciformes; family Nototheniidae; genus Notothenia; species Notothenia coriiceps. The sequence goes on from NW_011341537.1 coordinate 7,731, forward strand.
GAGCGTTTATACACTTGCTTCTAACAATGCACAAGTTTGCATAATGGTCACACTGTATACCCAGTGATCCTTTAAAGCATCAATGCAAGATACAATTGGAAACATGAACAGTGCAGGCAGGGCAGCAGGTTTTGAAGACAATCTAAAAGAATATTGTAATCATTGTAATGACGTTGAACATCAAAAAAACCCTTTCAAGGAAGATGTTCTGTGAGCTGGGGATGATTCACACCGAGCATATACATGTTTTAATTCCCTAGGTAGATTTCAAATCATGTAGGTAAGTATATGAATAATTATCATGTCCGACCTCAACCCTGCTTGCATCACAGCCGCTTGTTAAAAAGCAAGTATATAAACTGCTCTCAAACGCCGTTTCCAATGCATGGTATGTCTTCATTCGACTCAACTTGACTCACTTTTGGAACCAGGCGTTTTGTTTTTAGTTTTGTAGATCAGCTGTTGTCCGTAGTGACACACGGGAGTTCTCGTTGAATTTCGATTGAGTGAGAAAAAGAGGATTGCTATGACGGTACTTTGTTGCGACACGCTAGTGCTGTTTCTTTTAAACCAATCAGTGGTCTTCAATTATGTAACGTCAACTTTTAGTATTGCCGTATGCATGAAACCCCGGCTGAGCTGCTACCAAGTATTGTCTTCAATTTTCCTTATGGCAAACCAAAAATAAGTGAGTGGATACAAGCAGAGCCATACCATGTAGTGGAAACACTGCTTAGTGATTTGCTCTTCTCATTAACCTCAAGTATACATACGTTTGAAAACGCTTTGCTTGGGAGTCTTTGACACATCAAAATATACATACGCATCATCAGCATTAAAGGGATAATTACACCCGCACTGGATACTGCACTGTTTGAGTTTTGAGAACTTTATGACCCAAAAAAGTAAACTACGTTGCCCAAATCATGTTCTTGTTATTCGCCGTCAGGTCAGAGTTGGCGAACAGATTTATACGTGCTTGTTGTTGAGCTGATTTTCTCAGTTTTTACACTTAAAATGTTGATGGTAAGCCTGCACCAAGTTTGAAAAGGGTGAGGGAAGTGTCAAAATGTAAGTTGTAATGCCATTTTTAGTCATTGTTCTTGATAGCAGATTGTTATGACTGTGCTTTAATATTTTTGGGATTTGTGCTCGTGTCAGTCAACCCTGAAGTGGTAACCCCCTGAACATTGGCATCTTCTAAATGCTTGATGGTATGTGATGTAAGAATCTTGGTAATTCAGCAACTAAGTTTAATAAACAAATAATTTCATGAACCGAAATCATACACTGTCCAATGCATCTTCAAACGTGTTTAGATGAACATGCTTTTTTGAGATAAAACCAGGATCACATGGGGAATGTAATGTTCTTGGGAGAAATGCTTTTGAGTGCATTGCTAAAAATGCTAACACCTTCTGCTGCCTTTATCTAAAACAATCACAACATTGGTTTAAATGTTTCTGGGATGGACTTAAAGAACTCCCACACCATAACAAATCACAAGTCACCTTAAATGCACAGACTAACGCTAAAGGCTTTTAAAGAAAATAATGTATTTTAGAATAACTTCAAAGAGAGACTGCCAATGAGAAATCTGATGTGTAGTATGAGAGAGGACACATCAGCATTGAGGCTAGTGTTTTCCTTCACTACTGGTGCTGACCATGCTTGACTTTCTCAGCACCTCTATGTAGCTGCTTCCAAACACATTCACACTTTTAAACTTCAACCGCTGAAGTTAGTTGCAGATAAGCTCCACTGAATTAGTTCAAGTTGTGGCTCCTCTCTTCAGGGTATCACAACCCTAACGGCCCGTCCACACTACAGCTTCGACAGCTTCAAAAACGGTTTCCAACGCGTCTGCCCATTCACTTTGAATGGGGTGACGTCACGTTGCCTCGCTTTTCGCCGAACTGAATTGTGGGTAGCAGAGCGGAGCTTTCCTGGCGTTTCAGGCTGCAAAAGTTGAGCAATGTTCAACTTTTGAAGCTTCTGAAGCTTTCGGTGGAAGCGTCAGCCAATCAAATCATATGCCAGTACAAGCCCTAGCCAATCAAACCGCTGCTTGTGTGTCAGGGGCGGGAGGTTCATGTGATTGGTTGTTGGTTAAGCTTCAGACACGCCCGCCGGCAAGCTTTTTTTGAAGCTATAGTGTGGACGGGCCGTAACCCTTTCAATCACAGTTTAAAAGGAGCAAAGATGGTTTCTCATATCATTTTTCAGTCAGTTGACAGATTATGTCACTCAAACCTGAATCTGCCAATATCGACGTGAAGTCAAAGGCCTGTATATGGTTTTCGTTTTGTAAACAATGTCACCTCTCAAGAAGTGCAAACCATCGTCAACTTTCTATCTGTAACAACATATAGCAGCTTTTGCCAACTTGCTAGCCTTTAAAAAGCAATCCTGGTTCTTTGAGCTGTTGTTATCAATTTTCTTGTGTTAACTGCTTACTAGATGAATCCTAGTGTTGTTACTGTAGGATGCATCCACGTTTTAACAAACCTTTTCGAGTCCTCAAGGTTTGATGACATGGTTATAAGCTAATTTCATCAGCTTCTGTTCTGTCCAAAAACAAAACACTGGAAAATGTTTTCATAGCATAATGAGGTTGTTCATGATTCCCTTCATACCTTTACATTAAATGTTTTCCAAGAAAAATGGACGACATTTAGACTCTTACGAGTAAATGAAGCTTCTTCATCCAAACGTCATTCATCACCTAACTACAGCTTATTATAATAGCTTATATCTGACATCTGTATTTATTCTACTATACATCACAGGCCTGTTTGTGGTGAGTTACAGCATGCCATATGATGGGAGCCATTGCAGAAGTCATCCACTTTACATCCAGTCCAGATTTATTTTCCCAAACAAGTCCTTTCTCAGGTTGTGGGGACAGAGCAGCTGGGATGTAAACAGTAGGACTTTTGCGATGGCTTTTTTTTTCAATCACATATGGATGGGTGACCATTATCACTTGAATCTCAGGCTTTTTCAGAAACCATATGGACTTGTGAGCCTATATTTAATGGGTTCTCTTGGTGTCATGAGACTAAAGTTAAATGTATGAGAGTACATTTCTCTTTAGACACCACCAACAGAATGCTTGAAGGTTTGTTACCGAAGTTTGCGAGGGACATGCAACCGTTTGAAACAGGACGGTACACAAATGTAAAATGTTATCCCTCTCTCCTTGCTAAATAACAAACAATAATCGATACAAAATCTATAGACTCAATTGACATTGAATTAGAGATTTGGAGGTACAAAGAAATCTAGAGGCCTTGGTTAAAACTGGGCTAAATGTGGTTGAAACAAGACATCTAAAGCAATATGTTTTGGCTATATATTATATTGGGTAGTGAGCCCCAAATGTAGGTCATTATCTGAGTTGCCATCAAACCAAATGATTGCATGTCCCGTGCAAAGCCTCTAAAAGTTCCCTGGTAAGTCTCTGTAGGCTCTCTGTGGCCCACGGCTCATGTTCATGCAGCAAACTGTTTCTCAGATATATCAAACTCCACAACTTCATCGCTCTCAAGTCCTTTTACTCCTTCTTCTGACCATGCAGGATGAAACTAAATCTAACATTCCTTGGTCCCAGGATGAGAGATTACATTTCTCACCAAAGATTATCCCAGTTCAGTGTTTCTCCATTTACTTCCTACGACTCATTCATGCTACGTACTCCTGGACTGCGCCCTAAGGGGGAGAGCTTTGGTCCCAGATTGCACCTCACATTTTACAATCAAGTTTTGACAACCTCTTTTTTTAATGAAGAGTTGCCTGACACTCTGTGTCTCCTTTAACATGCTGCTCCTGGCATAGGTTGTCCTGGGATGAGAACTGATCTCTCGGCTGAGCCTTGGTCCCAGACTTCACTTTTAAGTTTAAAGCCCCTGCTGGCTTAGACAGTGGTCTCATATTCTAACACCTCTTTGCTGCCCATCATGCTACACCTGTACTGTATCCTGGGGCTGACGGCTGACGTGGTCTCCAATATCAGAATGGTCTTGCGGAGGCGCCGATCAATAAAGTGTGCATCCCAGGCTGGGTATCGCTTCCTCGGTAGGTCAATCCGGATCACAGGGCCTTCCTGGGCGCGGGATGATGAGGAGGTCCTGTGAAGGAGCGCAGGAGAGGATGAAGGGGAGGGACGTACCTGGAAGACAGGAAGGCAACTGTCCCTGTCTCGGTCCTTGTCTCTCTCCCCTGGAACCGGCTCCCCCGTGTCTTTAGTCCTGGGGAGGGTCCTCGGAGGGCTGGTAATAACCATGTCGGTTTGCGACCCTTGGGATGGGGTGATGCAAGAATCAATCACTCCCGCTACGCTTCCCGCACCCACCACACCCTCGTCCACACACCCTCCCCACTGCGAGCCCAGCACTGGCCCATCAGGGTGCAGCCAGCAGTAGTACACCAACATGAAGAAGGTTCCCAGGGCGAAGCTGCAGGCCACCAGGCACACCACCACCAGGGCGGAGGAGTCGGAGGTTTGCTGGCCGCGGTACGTGTACCAGGCGGCGGTCAGCGCCACGTTTTCTGCCAGCGTCACAGAGTAGTAGACGGTCATACGAAAGCGACTCTGGCCCTCTTTGACATTAAACCAGCAGAAGATGTAGATGATGCCCACCACCATGTTGTAGATGATCTCCTCCCACTTGGACATGCAGAAGTCGGTCTCACCTTGGATGATCCAGAAGGTCATGACACACCTGAAAGACAAAACTGTAGTCAGCTCCTGTGATTTTTATAATGACAAGAATAATGTGTTTACTTAAAATACTTTTAATGACTTTGAGGTTACACTAGTTTCACAAAGCCAGGCCATTCCTCATCTCAAAGTAGATAAAGTCTTCCTCCAAACATTGTTATTTTGGCATTTATTTTTGTTCTTGTTGTTGTTGTTGTGTTTCAACATCAAATAATTGTTCAGTATTTCATAAATTCCATTGCTCTTAAGGCCCCTAATTTGGAAAAAGTCTGCATAAATAAATAATCTCCTACTTCTGCTGGTAAACCTGCTGTTGAGATACAAGATGGCAGATATTTGTTTAATTTAAATTCAGTCAATGTTCGCAGAAAAACATTAACTCATTAACTCAAAGGATAAAAGAAACCTCTGATATCTGTTAAAAATGTGATATAAAGTGTTCATTCTAAGCTTGTCATTGTGGACCCAGACTCTTTGCATGAGGTCACTTAGGGCGCACCAGTGGCTGACGATGAATATGCCAAAGTAGAGCTGGAAGACGGAGGCGAAGAGGGCAAAGGCCACAGTCCTCGCCCCGATGGTGAAGAAGTGCCACAGCATCTGGGTGATCACGGCCTTGTAAGACATCGACAGCTTGTCGTCGCGGGAGTCTCGGAGAACCTTCTGGTACGAGGCGATCATCCAGGCCAGAGAGACCAGGGAGGCCGAAGCCGAGAGACCTGCAGACACACAGGAAGAGAGAGACAGAGGAAAACAGTATGAGGAGGGGAGGGACACAAATAGAAATACATTTTTGTGATGAAGGGGGAAATGAAAGAAAGAAAGACATTGACATGAAAACCAAAAAGAAATACATGATACCATAATTGTTGGGCTGTCAACTCTAATCAGTGACATTGTTAGGCAGAATTATATCCAACGTTTTGCAGATATATTGGTATTTTACATGTTGGCCAATCAGTAACAAGGAAAAAAGGAACACAAGTACAATATATTTGTAAGGTAGATGATGCAAGTGAGTCCTTGGGGGAAAAAAAACCTTGGGAAGACCATGACAAAAATGAAAATAACTCAACTTACATGCTTTACATGCTCATTCAGAAGGACCCAGACCAGTCTCTACTGAAGTCAGACGATCGTCAGCCCGCACATGTAACTGCGAGCCGCCCAGAGCGCAGATTAATTCATTAAACATTCATGGTCGTTAATCATGCAGTTTTGTCTCAAATTAGCAATGAATCACACAAGAAGGCATTAAAATGTGAGCAGGGTAAGATCTGCATGGACTTTGCATTTTAATGTAATTTTCATGACCCAATGAAGACACCAAAGAGAAGTTAAATATTGTTCGCATGTTGAAACTTACTGATATTTGAGTTAGATATTTACCAACACTGTTGAAAACCAGTTTCAGCTTTAACTAGTTTTAAGGTCAAAATGGTGTCTTTTAACGGGAAAAAAGTAAGTCTGCAGCTATGTACTTTTCCTTTATTCATTAAATGTGTCTTCTAATGGCCACATTTTTTCTTGGGATTTAAGTGTGTTTGTCAACTCCAGCTTATGCTTTTTGAGAAAAATATTTATTTATTTTTTATTTTTTAAGAACGCAGAAATACAACATAAAAAGTGTTGGAAACACGTTTTTCACAGTAGGTTGCACTTCATCATTGAGTAATTGGTTGCATATTTTAAAATTGTGTTTGAAGGATTGTGACATTTAGATAAGATATTTTTGTACCAGCGTCATTCAGGAACAATTTTGACTTTCACAAAAACATAATTGTCTTACATGTTGCAAGCACACATACAAATAATCGCCTCCTGCTGATATTAACATTGATAAACCCGACCTACGTGTACAAGTTAGACACATTACATGACATCATTCCAGGACTGCAGCTTGAGAAAACATATTACAGCAGCTACAGAATAAAATAACCCAAAACCAAGAGGATTATGGGTAGAAAAAGACAGATGAAGCCTTTTTGCTTGGAAAGCCCAACATATTTCAACACTTGCAGAAACTGGAACCAGCACATGTTAAGGATTTATACTTAACAGATGACACATCATTAATTGGCAGTACAGATAGTTTATTCATTTTTGGATGATGAATAAATCAATCAGCCAAATCCGTACCGAGAGGATGCAATGTGTGTAGGGCAGTCTGTATTGTTTAATGGACGTGCCAAAATGTAGAAACATTATGTCTATTAACAGATAGTAACCATCAGGCTTGGGGAGTAACCGATTACATGGATTACGTAATCAGGATACAACAATTGTATTCCCTTACATCTCTATTGGACTCCTCCTTTTACTTCTGTAACATATTGACATCAATATGATTAGCGCTCCAAAACATTGTACATGATAGGCTCAGGGGCGGGACATCGCTTAGTGGTTGACCAATCACTGCAGAGCCGGCCAGCTAACCAATCAGAGCAGACTGGGCACTCTCTCAAACAGAGGGGAAAAAGAGGCAGTAAAAATAAAGAGAGAAAAATTAAGCACTTTTCATAAAAAACACAAATATTAACCTGAACATAAGCATAATAGGGCCCCTTCAAGTTAAAAACATGTTGATATTTATTTTCTCTTTTATTTATTTGCATCACATTTGATCTTGAGATAATCCAGAAGTAACAGAAAGGATTCAGGTTACATTACTTTTATATCTTGATAGTCAGATTAGGTTACTGATAACATCTTTAACCAGGTCATTAGTTATTGTAATGGAATACTTTTTTTAAGTAACCCTCCCAACTATTGTTACCGTACATAGACCACAAATTGTGTGTGTGTGTGCATCGATATTTCCTGTGAGCACTATAAAGGCAGAGATGGAGGAGAGAGAAAGAGAGGAAACGAGGCAAGATCATAATCAACCCTCATTTTCAAATGTCACATGGAGAGAGATCATATCTTCAGGAAGAGTTAACAAATAATTACTTCATCGTACCCCCGGGGGAGAGCTGCTGCCAAAAAGTTAGGCTAATTTTAGCCACATTACAGCATGTAATGTAGCTTCCATAAATTATATTATGCCACACCGAGTGTTGTCAGCCACTGTCCCCGGTGTCCTCTCGTAGCATTTTGGTGTTGAATAACTAACAAATGATGCATATCTCTCAGTGTGTAAAATGGGTTTTTGTCAGAGACGTGTTTGTGTAGCTTTTTTATGTGTCCTGCAACTGTTTCCACTTTACAATTCAATGTGTGTGTGTGTGTGTGTGTGTGTGTGTGTGTGTGTGTGTGTGTGTGTGTGTGTGTGTGTGTGTGTGTGTGAGTGATAGAAACACAGTTTTGTTTTATCCATCAAAGGCCAAGCTTCTTGTGTATCTTGCAAGGAATGCATAAATAAAGCATAGACTATCCTACTGATATCTGCCCACCACACACACACACACACACACACACACACACACACACACACACACACACACACACACACACACACACACACACACACACACACACACACACGCACACACATTCTGTCTAATTACAAAACTCGTATCCTATATTTATAATTTTAAAATCTTATTTTTATATATTTTTTCAACGATATTAACATTCTAGTCAAAACATTAATTGTCGTAAAGTGGTTCAAATAATCTGGTTTGTTTGCATCCCTTGTTGCTCAGTCTGACTTCCTTATAGTGATATTGATAACTGATGTGTCACACCTCTCACAGTGGGACAGGAAGTGTGTGTGGCTCACCTTGCAGAGGATGCACGATGTTCCCGTGGATCATGATGCTGAGCTGCAGGACGAGCTGCGGGGCGGACTTCAGGAAGGCTTCCAGGAGCCGCAGCATGGTGATGTCGGCGCTCTCGAACATCAGCCGCCAGTGGAAGTGGTGGAGCGGCCCACTCCTGTGCCAGCGGCTCTGGGCTCCCAGGTAGAGGGCGTGGATGTACCTGAGGGCGACAGGAAGTCATGTTTAATAATGGTGCTTGTGCTCGTTCTTTCTTTAATCACTCAAGCGTCTCCATGTATCAACATTTCATTTTTCAGGAAGTTTCCAAAGGGGAAATGTGTACATTAATCTTCGCCCCCACGATTTCTTTATTTTTATTTTCTGTTGCAATTTGAACATTCAGATCTTCTTCAAGCAGAAAAAACTCTTTCAAACACAAAATAATATAGACAAATCTCAGAATCTGCAACATGGGACCAAACTGAAAAGCCATTGGCAGCCATATGCACCTTCAGAAATAAATAAAGAGATAATTAAACACAGGTAATACTAATGTTGGTGCAAGAGTATATCATGACTAGGGATGGGTATCGTTAGGATTTTATCGATACTGATACCGATACTGCTTATCGATACCGGTATTTTTCGATACTCTTATCGATACTTTTCAATAATTTGGTGCTCAAAATTATAGACATGAATACAAGATGTGAAGATTAAACAGTAATTGTATTGTAATTTTCTTGCACAAATAACTGTATAACTTATACATTAGCTTCTCAGAAGCAGACACAAATAAATAAATACTTAAAGGGGCCTGGCTTGCCCTGTCATGCTTTTTGGGGTTTTCCCTCCAAACAGAGGATGTAAGAGGCATTTTTTAACTATTGTAAATCAGTTACATCTTCATCCAGACATTTCAAACTGACAACCTAGCTCGACAAGAGATCCTTAAAACATTGTCCTACAGTGACATCATGCAAAACTGTGATATGAAGAAATTGGTCAAAAGGCTAAGATGGCAAAAAGATAAAGGCNTAATGATCGATCATCAGTAATCATTTTAAAGTTACACAGAGACATTTCATTAACCGTTTTTATGCCCTTGAACACAACTTTTGATCACAAAACAGCAAAGGTAAGACATAATTATCATCATGGCTAGGTAAAGTGAAGTTGTTTTCTTGCTCATTCCTGGCTGCTAGTTCAGTGAGTTTTGGTCGGACAGTGATGAGACCAATGGAATCTGTGGATTCTCAGCTTCCATGTGATATATTGTTTGTGTCGATAAAATGACATAGAAAAGATCGCTTTTGCCAGTTATGTGCTAAAGTAGCAGTTAGCCCCGTTAGCCCTATTTGCTAAGTGTTGATTTAGACTCTTGGTGTTGGACTTCTGTTCTGTGTATGGTAAAATTGTTAATATCATCTGGTAGCTGAGTTTCTTCACGTTAAGTGGGTATGCATCATTAATAGGTTGTTAAATGTTAAGAAGCCTTGAGACGCTGTTTCTAGCAAGATGTTGCGTCCGCCCCTATGGTCTGCCCCCGGGAGTCTCACAATAATAAGAGCGCTGTTAGGAGAGATGACGAGTGGCATTCACAGTGGCCAATCAGAGTGGTACTCAAACCGGATACGCCACACGGGATGAGGGTTCCCAACCAATCAGAATTGTTTAAACTAAGGAAGTAGCGTAATTCATAGACCAATAGCAGCACCGTTTGTCCAGCGGCTTAACGGTATACCAATACCGTCCAATCAGGTACCGGTACTGACTTAGTACTGGTTCTCGATACCCATCCCTAATCATGACTAACAGTGAGAATCTCTGTTAACTCTAAGAGTATTGAATAACGATGATTACATAGTGTCTATATTAAGTAGGAATCATAATAATCAAATAAATATATAATATTATAAATATATAATATAATGTAGTTATACATTTTTTAAATCCAAGGTACAAAGTGCCTCAGAAAGGCAGTAAAATGTAAAACTGAAAAGTCCTAAATCATATTTTATAGAGGAAAAAACTATTTGGTGCCTATAGTATAAAACCAATATAGTGTGAAAAATGTTAATAATTGGGAACAAACGAAGATTTTTAGTGGAAATAATCGAGAGTGAAAAGGAAATGATATCAAGTAAAATCAGAAAGGCTCTCAGATAAAAGGATGTTTCAAGAAGGGACTTAACGGAGATTAGTGACGCCGACCTGTTTCCTCGGGCAGATTGTTCCAGAGCCTCGGGGCCCCGACTGTAAGCACTCTGTTCGCTTTAGTCTTTTAGCTGGGCCCTCAAGAACAAAACAGCATGAGAAACCTCAGCTGGAGGATCTTTTTATTTTATTTAACAACTCGGAGAACTCATTGAAGGAGAACTATAATGCTCAATCAGCAGCAACAGAAGAATGCATTGCTATATCAATAAAAAGCAATACAAGCAAACACTGTAATGGTCAATAAGACAAGCTATTAAACCTTTTATGTTATGTCATTTTAAGTATTATTCAAGCATACTCCAATTATGTGGGACAGAGTAACACACAAAGCAGATCTTCTTAACTCTCAGCTTCAGATCTGAGACGCATCAAGAGCTTGCTTCAGGTAAACAGTAATATGGTTCCTGGGACATTCACCAGATTGTTTAACTGCAAGTCTTCTGCATCTACAAGTGGTTTCCACAGGGACGTTGAAGATGTCTGGTGCTAAGTTTGATCGAAAATTGAACAATAATAGATGTGGAACCAAGCAATTAGGGAAGGAAAGAAGACCACTCTCCGAACTCAAAGTATGATACCAGCGCACAAACACAGAGGCCATTCAGAGCTTTACGAATAATCAACACGTTTTATAAATCCAATCATCTTCAGATAACTTTGTATATTCAAAGGAACTGGGAGAAATATCGAACAAGCAAATACAACTAAACTGAAACTGTAATTTAGTTGATATAACCCTTTAAAAGAAAGAGAAACTAAAACATTTCGACGCAAAATAATTTTCTTGCTACTTTTTTCAAATGTAGGAGATTTACATTTTCCGGTACCGTTACGTGTGCACCCTCGGACTTCCATAAAGCAGTCTGCTGTGCCTGTATGCATACAGGGAGTGATTTTATTATATGGTTGTGATAAACAAAATAATACCACTGACTGAGCGAGGCTTTTTTTCTTATAAAAATGGTCTGCTTTACTTACTGCATAGAGAGCAGCAAACTTCATTTAAACACAAACAGTGCACGGGTCTAACAGTATAACCTCTGAATGACATACAGGAGAAAATGTGAATCCTCAGAACACTTCTCCTGGGAGATAAAAACACCTCTGAATGTTGTGTGTTTCTCCAGGGAGACACCTCTACCCTCACCTGTCACTGTTCAGCTTTGATGTGCTTTCGTTTTCTTGTTTCTCTGAGTCAGAGACACTATTGGTTGCCGGCTTGCAGCGGGTCAACAGGCAAATGCTGGAGAATAATGTTTCGGAGAGTAATGTGGATGTGAGGAGAGAAGGGGCAAAAAGATCCGGATGAAAACTGTTTGTTGGGGGTTTTATTTTCACCTGCTGGTGCAACAAGAGGTCTGCATTAAGGAGACACTGCTGTCCTTCAGAAACAGGAGAGGAGTTCAATGCAAAAACAGAAGATCACTTTTAGGACTTTATGTTTGTATGATGACAAGCCAGGGTAGTGAAAAACACAAACAACCACTATTTGTGCTGTGGATTTTGCAGAAGTAACCACAAATCATAAAGACATCTTGCAGTAAAACACAGCAAGTACGTACATAAGTCAAACTAAATCTTTATTCTGTTTGTGTTTGAAGTTAAATCACTCCACCATCAACCTGAGTAAGATAATCGAACCTGTCAGTGCAGAAACATTTAGTTCTACCTTTGCGTCTTTTTATTTAAATTGATTGATTCTATAGAATAAATATTTGTACATTATTAAGATATGTTAAAACAGTGATCATTGAATGGATATGGTAGAATACAAATAAAAGTGTTTTTTTATTATTAAAACAAACTTAATATTCATATTTGTTTTCCTCTTTAGGACTTATATATAAAGTATAACAACTTGGTGAGGTAAATTGCTTATAACCAAAAACCCCAAGAAGACATTGCCTAATTTAACAGGGACACGTCTTAGATGGATAGATAGATGCAAAAAATGCTCGCTGAAGGGATGAATGTATAGGAAGGAGTGATGCATCATGGGAGACAAAAGGATGGCTGACAACTGTAGTAGTGCAGCAGACGAGTTGTGGAGGAGAAATGGAGCTCGCTGGAGGAAACTGAGACGACACTCACTTCCTGCACTTCTGCATCCCCTAGCAGATTTTAAATAGAGGGGTAAAAATAACACACACACACACACACACACACACACACACACACACACACACACACACACACACACACACACACACACACACACGCACGCACACACACACACACACACACACACACACACA
>NW_011341537.1:20717-23494 GCF_000735185.1 Notothenia coriiceps
CACGGCTCCATTCAATCCCTATGTCTCTCTCTCTGTCCCTATGTCTCTCTGTCTGTCCCTATGTCTCTCTCTCTGTCCCTATGTCTCTCTGTCTGTCCCTATGTCTCTCTGTCTGTCCCTATGTCTCTCTCTCTGTCCCTATGTCTCTCTGTCTGTCCCTATGTCTCTCTCTCTGTCCCTATGTCTCTCTCTCTGTCGTCTCTCTCTCTGTCCCTATGTCTCTCTGTCTGTTCCTATGTCTCTGTCTGTCCCTATGTCTCTCTCTCTGTCCCTATGTCTCTCTCTCTGTCCCTATGTCTCTCTGTCTGTCCCTATGTCTCTCTGTCTGTCCCTATGTCTCTCTCTCTGTCCCTATGTCTCTCTGTCTGTCCCTATGTCTCTCTCTCTGTCCCTATGTCTCTCTGTCTGTCCCTATGTCTCTCTCTCTGTCCCTATGTCTCTCTCTCTGTCCCTATGTCTCTCTGTCTGTCCCTATGTCTCTCTGTCTGTCCCTATGCTCTCTCTGTCTGTCCCTATGTCTCTCTCTCTGTCCCTATGTCTCTCTGTCCCTATGTCTCTCTGTCTGTCCCTATGTCTCTCTGTCTGTCTGTCTCCATCGTCACCTCTGTATCTCTCAATGTGTCCCTCTCTCTTCTTGTGTTTCAATCTTTTATCTCTGATCTCTTTATTCATTCTCCCTTTCTGTTTGTCTCGTCATGTTCTGCTGTTCTGTTAGCGTTACTGTCGCAGTGTTAGTGGGTCAGTGGGTCCACCACTCTGGTCCGGGCTGAAACCACTCAATAACCTTTTGATAGATTGCCATGCATTCTTAAACAGACGCTCGAGTTCCCCATTGGCTGAAATATTATAAACCGATTGTACGTCTTTATCTGTTTGGCGCTTTTCATACACAAGGTGTGAATACAAGCTGCTTCCATACTCCCATTTCATTTTGGGGGACTTTTGGAATTTGTAAAAAGCCAGCTGAAGAGGACCTTAGGGCTCGACAGAAAATCTGTGATATATGAGGGTGCACAACCATTTAAAGCGTTATAAACCAACTATAACATAAACACAGCTATGTTATAGATGGATAATTAATACTATTTTGCTAAATGTATCTTTTATTTGATCTTATTCTAAAATGGGGCAACTGTCACAACACCCAATGTCCACCGGGTAAAGAGAGTATTCTGATTCTCATTAGCCTGCTGATGTTTTAGCTAACAATTAGTACCGAACAGTCACCATTTATTTCCAATATCTCTTTTTTATTTCTCCGTTATTGTCCTTTAAAACTCGATGCTGCTATTGTCAAGACAGATATGATCTTTTATTTAAACAATCTTTGCTTCTGTATCTGTGTTGTTGACACATTTCCTTTCACTTTTAAAAAAAATCTGTTTTCCCTTTTTCTGACTCTTCTTAAGTATTTATTTCATCCTTAACTTTGCTTTCAGCGTTATATATTTTCTCTCTATTAATATTCGTCTTTCTCCCTTTTTCTGCCTCCTTTCCTTTTTATTGTTATCTCTCATTTTGTTTCTCAATTCAATTTCATGCAGCTATTGTCTCTCTGTCTCTCTCCGTCCAATTTATTTTTTTCTTCCCTCAGGCGTTTTTCTGCCTCCAGCTTCTAATCTATAAGATCTATATAAATACCTCTTTTCTTACTTCTCTCTACCTCCGTTACTCCTTTTTTCTCCTCCTCATGTTTTCTTACTTTATCCTCCTTCCTGCTACTGTTTCTCCTTTCCTTTCCTCTCATCTTTTTCTCTTCCTCTTCTCTGTTCTCGAACCAAAACTCTATACTATCTACAAGGCCACAGTCGGACCGCTGAGACCCTGAACTGTGTGAGAGCTTGTCTCTGTGTGTGTGTGTGTGTGTGTGTGTGTGTGTGTGTGTGTGTGTGTGTGTGTGTGTGTGGGTGTGTGTGTGTGTGTGTGTAAAGAGTCTTTGAAAAATTGCTGCCAAGCGTGCTGGTGAGCCAAGAATGAACCCAAGGAGAGCGGCTCACACACAGAAGAAATTGAACTGTTATACACACTTCATTTAAATATACGAAAGTGAATTTCACAGGTCAACAGTTGAAACAGCGATCTGCAGCAAAGAGGAGACGGAGAGATTTGTAATTTAAATGAAATCACCAGAGGAAGCGGCTTTCGACATCAGTGCAGGTTAATTAGGAAGCAGTGGCATTATGCGGCCCAAAAATTAAATTATTTACTGGGCGACTGGCTGCGAGGGAGTGCGGTCGTCTTTCAAGAAGGTTGTGGGTTTGATCCCAGCCCGTGCAGCCAACATGTCAATGTATCCTTGGGCAAGATACTTAACCCTGAGTTGCTCCCGATGGCCAACGGTGTGTGAATGTGTTACCTCATTCACACCAACGGTGTTTCAGGGCTGGTTCGGAGCTGGAGCTTGAAAAGCACCGGGTTTTCCTGTTCACACCGCATCGGAGCAGCCACTTAGCTCCGGAATCCGGTTCATTTCGAGCACCAAAAAATTGTCCGGCCAGAGCAAAAGTACCACATACGTCACGCTTACGTCAAGGCGGGGGCAGGGGCAGATCAACTCCTGAACAACAACAAAAAGCCCATGTTTTATCCAGTTTGTACACAACGATGGAGAAACTTAACAAGCAGCAGTGGTCCACTGAAGAGACCAGCTACCTACTGGGAATCTGGTCTTCTGAAGAGGTACAGAGGAAGCTGGAGCACATCCGGGCCATAGTTGTTGTTGGCGGTGTCAGCTGCTAGGGGTTTCCGCGCAGCTTGGCTTTATGAAGCAGGGCACG
>NW_011341537.1:23535-35571 GCF_000735185.1 Notothenia coriiceps
GTGTGAAAAGAGCCGGAGCTAAACCGAAGAACCGGTTCTGAACCTGAAAAGCTCTAGCACGGAGCTTGAACCGGAGTTGCGTTGGAGTGAAAGAGGTAAATGTGAATGTTAGGTCCTAGAGTAAGGTACACTGCTCGAATGGGTGCGAATGGGTGAATGACATGTAGCATGTAAAGCGCTTTGAGGGGTCTTAAAGACTGGATAAAGCGCTATATAAATACAGTCCGTTTACCATGTACGGCCCATTTACAGTGTAATTCCAGATAAGTGAGGAAGTGAAACTGAGTAATTTGACTGTCCAAAATGTGAGGGATGTGTACTTTTCCAGGGAAATATTCCGAAGGTTTTATTTCACTAAATATATCTGAGATCTTGAGTTGACTTGTTGATAAAAGGGTCCTAATACTTCTTCCAGCGCAATGTGTGTCCCTTTGCTCTAAAAACCTGACGGTTGAGATGGTTCAGTTTGAACCAGTTTGAGGTTTAAATTGTTGTTTCTCTTGTTGAAAGGGATTGAAAACTTTAATCTAAGTTCTGCTGAGAGGACGAGGCCGAGGGGAAAACAAGACAATTGGCATATTGAAGTGGAGGTTTGAAGATCTGAGCAAACAATACAGAGGCAGATGAGTGAAACATTGTGAGGGGCTGTGGCAGAGGAGGTTATATCTGTAGCAGTGGTAATAAGAGTATTACTTCACTGTTTTCTACAGCGCTTGTTCAAATGTCTAAAAGTACCTTGGTGGCTGAAGTGCCTAAAACGTACATTCTTTCAAATGGCCATTCTTTTCTATCTGCAGTGGTTGCCAAAATAAGACTGATAGTATAGAAGTCAATGAGAAAATGATCCGACTTCTTACTTGATTTAATACATCAGTAATCATCTTCCTAAGGAGTTTATGGTCTCTAATGGCTAGATTCAAGTCTTTGTACATTTTGAGTAAAGTAGAGGAAAATGGACTGAATGCTTTAGGGCGTGGCTATACATTCATAAGTTGCTACTATGACTTATTAGCTGTTTAGGGCTGTTACTGTATTAACCATATTTGTTGTTGCTTTTAACACACTGTCCAATACTTGTATAATAATGATTACAATCAGGATTATAATTAATTTTACTGCTAAAGCCTCAATTCTCAGGCCACCATTTTCTTAGTCATTACTGCTCAGTGACTTGAATTGATCAGCAGAAACAGCGAGACGCAGTTAACAGACAGTCGAATCAGGAGTAATTAATGATTTGCTTACCCTGGGGAATGAATGAGACTAATAATAACTAACATGATAATGGAAGTGGATAGTTGACACCAGGAGGCTGTTACAATGTGGAAACACTCAATTATTTCCTATTGATTCATTTTTTATCTACTCTTTAATGAACTAATGACATCTCTATGGTTTCTGATGTTATAAATCTCCGTCTTAACATCAGTGACATCGCTGAAAGTCAGGCCCTTACTGCAAATCCTCCAACGACGAGGGAGAGAGGAGAGCAGGGGGGGGGGGGAATAGAAAAAGAGAGAAAGAGAAGTGCGCCTGCAGTTGATCACAGACCCGCCCCCTCGTCAGTCTCTATGGCGATAAATTGGGACCGGCAGCAGGCTTTTAACGAGCCGCTGATCTATCAGCTTGACTCAAACACTCCACTGCAAATTTCAATATATCCTGCAAATCTTTTAGCAGTTAACAGGAGGAGAGAGAGAGGTTTGTAACCTTCATCACTTGTCTGAAGAGACTCTCAACCGACCCATTATTACGCCGGCAATCAGTGGCATTTATTTTCTCTCTGTGTGTAGCCTACATATACATGCACACACCATGATCAAATGTCTCTTATGAAACACACAGTGCTGGCTCTTACTTCTGATTGGCTGAGGCACGTTGGAAGATGTTGTGCAATAACAAAAAATAAATACGTGCTGCAGTGCTGGATGTGGAGTTTCCTTCCTTCAGACCGGCAGCCCGCTCTGGGCTATTATTACGGGGTGCTATGATCACTCTGATGTACTGATGCTGCAGCTGAAGTTATAGAATAAGGTTTACAACAATTACATGCACACATTACGGTCTTTGGTTAAAATTCTTTGAGCTATAGCCTACTTTGTCAAATCTACCTTGAAAAGAGAGAAACTTCAAGGTTTTATGATGGTGCCGCCTTTTCTTTAGTTTAGATTCATTTGAAGGTACTTGTTATATATTGTATAAAGCATTGACATCAATGTTGAATCATAAAGCAGAACAGATTACCCACGAGCCACAGATTCTCATCCACAACCAAAAAAGAGCTTTCCTGCTTTAGTTGACCCCTTATAGACAAACATGAACACAGGTCTATAGCTTTTTTAATTAACTAGCCTATTAACTTAATAGCTATAGTCAGTTTGCAGGCTAAAGAGGTGCTTAGCTGCAGCATATAAAGCTCAGCGCGTGAACAGACCTTCAGTTGTAACTTCAAATATCAGTTCACCTGCAGTTAGCATGTTAACCCATTAGTGGGGGTGAACATATATCATGTTATGCGTGTAGTATTGTAGCTCGTTAGCCATTCAAACACATACTGTGCTCTAAAGTAAAGCCTGCAGTCAGGAGAACACGATAAGGGGTGGCACAGGAACAGAAATGTAAGTGGTGATTGTTCATCATAAGTTGTGTTCATGTTTTAAATACATTTCCCCAAAATGCCTTGCAGTAAAACCCCTATACATGTAGTAATAATATATTATGCTTAAATGTGACCATGGATCAACAGAGCCAATGACCTCCAGAGACATTTTGTAAGTTTAAACCAAAGCAGAGATAAGCAATAAAAACTATTTATATTCATTTAAGTTTCCCTTCTTCTCTCCTGTGTGTCTCCTGTGCACAGAGCATATCAAATATATTAAAATCATTTCATTCAGACAAATTAGGCAAATCCACAAAGTCCTCATTAGCGGGTCGATGCGTGCATTTAGTCTCACTTAATGGTTGGTTTGTTTCTACCTGCAAAGCGTTTTTTTAAAAGCAGCTTTAAAGTGGGTAAATATTTAAATATAGCAGTGGTGAAATGAAGCCACAGAGGCATACGCTAATGTGTCAGCATCATGGCAGAGCACGAGCCGTTCCCCCCCGGCGGAGATGAAAAGCCCCCTGCAGTGGGTGGATGGAGGTTAGAATAGTCAACCTCCTGCTAGTCTGTGAATAATGCAGCTGTCAAAAAGCTCAAAATTAAACACATTGAATACACACAGGACAGCCCCGGGCTCTGCTCCACTGTGCAGCACACACACACACACACACACACACACACACACACACACACACACACACACACACACACACACACACACACACACACACACACACATACATACATACAGTATGTGTATACTATGCATACACAAATGCAAAAAGAACATTGTTTACAATCAGGCCGACACACACAGCCATCTTTAATCCCTTAGATGCACATTAACACACATTTGCATTTACTAATATAAATACACACACACACACACACATAACAAACTAAATGCGTTGTCATACAATTTAACAAGTTGAATAAATAATATAGGCTATTTGGTTCCACCACCAGAGTGCGTTTGGTGTTTAAACACTTTTAACTTTATTTAATTTGCTGATTTGTTCTAGATTAGTTATTTCTCTTATTAATAAAAGGGGATCACTATTCTGTTTTTGAGACTAAGCCACTATTTATTTGATTGGGTTAATTAAATATTCTGTAATGATGACAGAACAGGATAATGTTACAAATTTGCTAGCTAGCTAACAGCGGCAAAATACCCACTCTGCACAAGTGTTGAAAGTGAACGACATGGCAGTAACGGTAATGGAGTGCATTTGTACAGCTCTTGAGCGGTCTTTATGACCCCTCACAGCACTTTTACAAACAAGTCAGCATTCACCGATTGACACCCATTCATACAGAGGCAGGGGCTGCAATGCAAGGTCCCACATACTCAAGGGAACTATTTGTTTGTACATGCACACACATTCACACACTGTCCATCGGGAGAACTTTGGGGTTAAGTACATTGCCCAAAGACACATCGACGTGTTGACCGAAACCCAGAACGACCACCACACTACATCGAAGCCACAGTCGCCCAGAGTGGACTAAGCCAAGCATCTGAACCTAGAAACAGCATTAGTTATACAACTTAAACGACTTTATTTATTTATCGAATAATTGATTTTATCCACAGACCATCAGAATTGTGAGAGGATCATGTTGTGGGAAACCGTATTTCGATCTCTCTGTCTGTACACACAAACCGAAAGATTGACAATAAAGTTGTCATTGACTTTGTTAAAGCACCACTTATCTTATGTTTCCCTGAAAACGTTTATTGACATAAGTAATTCAACATAAAAAACTCTTTTATAAAATCAATTACTAATCACTTAAAGAAATTCTGGTGGACCAAGAAAAAACGATTGTGGGTGGAGATGGGATCCCTCTTTGAGTTTGAGCAGCCGTTGCTGAATTTAGAGCCCGATAACACATTGTATGCAACATTGGAGTACACATTAAACTCCTTACAGGCCACGACATGTGTTGTTAGGTCCCAGCTACATTTTACACGGGTGTAAAACCTGCAGACTTGAAACTGACAAGGAGCCACACAGGACCTGCTATCCAGTTCATAGTGTCCTCTGGTTTTGATGGATTTAGCCGATAGATCTGAACACTGAGCGCAGTGAGGTTGAGCCACTAACAGTGAGTGAGTGTTTGTATGGAAGCCCACACAGAGCAGAAATAATGTCTCCTCTCTGTCTGTGTGGAGCTCAGCTGTCAACACCGACCTACTTAGCCTGCCACACTGAGAAACCCGGCACAGAGAGAGAGAGGACGTGAGATTATGGGAGAGTGTGAGGGGAGGAGAGGGGGAGAAAACTGGAAAAGAAACAGAGAGAGGAGAAGGTTATGAGATTATGTGTGAGTCGGACAGAGAAAGGAGGGTTAAAGGATAGAAAAGTGCACAAGGAGACTGAGAAGGTGAAAAAAGTAAAAGACTGACACAGAGACAGGAAGCTAGGACATGGTGTGTGTGTGTGTGTGTGTGTGTGTGTGTGTGTGTGTGTGTGTGTGTGTGTGTGTGTGTGTGTGCGTGTGTGAACGACGAAGGTGAATGAGCATCGATCGCTGCTGCCAAAGCTGCCGAGCCGCTGATCAGATAAGATCCCGTCGAGCGCTGGAGTGTTTAATTGGGAATTGCGTGTGTGTGAAGCGGGCGATGTTATCACTTAACTCAAGGGCTTAAGTTTGATCTTTTATCTCCCTTTCTCTCCCTCCCTCTCTTTCTCTCACACGTCATTCAGGAGATGAACCAAATTCAGAGCCGTCGTTCTGCCGTGTGACGACTTCAAGGAGAAAACAAGGAGGGGAGGAAACAGCAAAAGAGGAAGGAGAGGGAGGTTTAGATATGTCATATAAGGAAACATAATCGAAAGAGGTTTATGATGAAGAAAGAAATAAGAGGGTGGAAAGTAGTAGAAGATGAGAGTAAGAGGAGAGCAGAGGAGGGAAGGTGAGATCAAAAGGGAGACGGTATAACAGAGACAAGACAAGAATAGAGAACACATAGGAAAGGAAAGAAGGAAAGATTGGAATAAACGGGAAACATTAAAGAACAAATGAATAACAGGGCACACAGGAAGAGAGAGAACAATGGAAAGGACAAGGGAAAAGGGGAAAAGGGAAAAGGGGAAAAATAAAAAAGGGGGAAAAGGGGAAAAGGGGAAAAGGGAAAAGGGAAAAGGGGAAAAGGGGAAAAAGGGGGAAAAGGGGAAAAGGGAAAAGGGGAAAGGGGAAAAGGGAAAAGGGAAATAAGGTAAGGTAAAAAGGACAAAAGACGTAAGGACGGAGAAATGAAACATAATTGAAATAAATAAAATGAAACCAAAGGAAGAAGAAATACCACAAAATCAAAGGCCTAGGGAGAGGGCAAAAAATGGAAGAGGAGAGAAAGGCGGCAAGGAACAAAGAAAGAGGTTACGAAGGAGCGAAGAGGAATAGAAAGGAGAGGACAGGAAAGGGGGAGAGGGGATGTGAGGAGATTTATGGCGTGAAGCTGAGGTAATGAAGGGAGAGAAGAAAAGGTAATGGAGGGAGAGAAGAAAGAGGAATGGAGGAGGAGGTGATCGGTGAGCTGCTGCCTGCACTGATCAATCACTGTTTATGGAACGATCAGAGGAACAGAGAGGAGGATGGATCGAGAGGGAGAGATATTTATTACGGAGAGAGAAATGAACGATAATGGGACAGAGAAAGCGAGATGGATGCAGAGTCAGATTCAAAAATGTTTTTGTCTTCCCTTCTTTGCTTATTTCTGTTTTCTCAGAACGCCTTTCACTCTCGATCTTCCTCTCAATCATCATCATGTGTATCCCTTGCTCTGTTGTCTATGGCTATTTAAAAAGGTCTGCTGGTGTGCTTAATGACGGCTGTGAACAACGGGGGTGTCTATACAGCTTTACAAATGGCAATCAATGTGGTTTAGGTAAACGCATGCTCTCTAGGTTGTTGGATACCAATTAACAGAATTATAAACTCTTCATTCAAAATACCTCCGAGCACTTAAACACATGTTGGATTGAAGGGGCACTATACCTATACCCATGGACCGGGACTTTAACACCCCCCCACACACACACAGACACACACAATCCAGCATCAGTCACTTTTTACGCTGCTATGGAAAATATTTATATATATGTCCTGCTTACTTTTGAAGTGAACGGTTATTTTGTGTTTTTTTGTAATTATTGAGTGTCCTTGTTCTTTAAAGGGCCCATGTCATGCTTTTCCGGTTATTACCCGTCCCCTTGTGTGTTATGAAGGTTTTTATGCATGTAAACGGTCTGCAGAGTCAAAACCCCTCAAAGTACACCCTGTAGCGAGTAAAACTCTAACACAGAAAAGACCTGTCTATGCTGCCCCAGAACGCCTCGTTGGAGATTTCTCTTTTTCCATTGTTTGCTTCCTGGGTTCTGTGACAACACATCCTCACTCCCAGGTCGGCCTATGTTGACGTTATGTCAAGGTCCCCTGTGTCGGCTTTTTCCAACGCAATACAATACAATACAGATTTCAGTATTCTGAGCCCCTCTCCCCATAACTGACGGCAACAAAAGTCCTACATTATTCAATTAAAATAAAGAAGTGAAAACAATAAGTGTGGCTTGATATTGAGTTAGAAAAAGGTTGATAAACGCTGTGAGAATGGATCTGAGGAGAGCATTTCTCCGTGATCCCATCTCCTCTATTACCAACGTTCAGGGAGCTCTATAGAAGTCAATGGGANGATCTCAAGTCGTCTACAACATACGTTTAGGGAGCTATATAGAAGCCTATGGACATCCCGGAAAGTTGAAAATGTACGCTAAGGGGCACCCCCCCCTTGCGTTGGAAAAAGCCGAGACAGGGGACTTGACATAACGTCAACATAGGCCGGCCTGGGAGTGAGGATGTGTTGTCTGTGAAGTGTGAACACCCAAATCAACAACAAATGACCAACCCGCGGAGCACCTCACACACCAGGATCCCTTGGCTAACTAACAGGGAGTCCCCATTGACTTGCATAGAGCTCCCTGGTTGGTAATAGACGAGTTGGGATGGCGGAGAAATGCTCTCCGCAGACCCATTTCTCACAGCGTTATAAACCTTTTTCTTACTCAATATCAAGCCACACTTCGGCTGTGAGTGTTTGTGTGTGCTCAGGATGAGTTTCGCTGTATCGCCGACCCGGAAACCTGTCCTCTCCTCGCAGCAGCGAGCCTCGCAACGTCCCGAACAATCAGAGGACACTGGGCTCACAGGGAGGGGGGGGCAGGAGCTCCAACAAGCCGTGTAGGACAGAGAGTGAATACACATACTTTACAGAGATGGTGTATGAGAAACCAATGTGAGTTTGGAAAATTGCACAATATAAATCTATTTTACTGGACCTCAACAATGGAATTATGATCAGTAGAACTGGCCATGACATGGGACCTTTAATGTGTTATTTTATACCTCGGGACTGTGGGAAACAGTATTTCGATCTTTCGGTGTGTAGAAACATATTTTGAGATTGACAATAAAGTTGACTTTGACTTTGACTTTGATGGCACTTCCATTAATTTGAGGCAACAGCGAGAGACAGAAGAAATACAGATACTGAGATATCTGATATTTGCTTTTCATTTCACCCTTTCATTCCTTTTCTATATCCTATCCTTCACTTCTCTCCTCTCCTCTACTTCCTTTTTGTCTTTCAGCTTGCTTCCTACTTTTAATTCCCTATTTCATTCCTTTCCTTTGCTTTCCTTTCCTTTCCTTTCTGCCTCGTCCCCAAAGATTTTGAAGGTATTACTTTCAGAACATTTCATCAATAGGAATTTGAGTTTCTGCTCGGCCGCCTGCCGTTACGGGTCAGCCCAAAACATTCAAACAGTCATTCCCAGTTTTCAGTAGATTAAATAAGTGCTCCCTTCCCTCTCATCCTGCAGATCCTCCGCAGCTCAACAAGGTTTATTAAAAGCAGTCCTTTACTTATCTAAAAGCTGCCTGTACAAACTGCCTTACATGAAAAGAGAAATTAAATTAAATTAAACTCATCTCACAAAAACCCAAAATAATTAAAAAGATACAACATTAAATGAAGAGGTAGGAAATTAAAAAAGCATAAAAAAATGAATTACTTCACATAAAAAAGATGCTTTAAAGTTAGTCTTAAGAAAAGATTAAAAAAATGATTCTCACAACAAAAGCCTTAATTCTTCCACTGTTGGTTATGGATATATAATCCTTATATTCTTATTTTTCTTCACTTTATCCCAATTTCTCTGTGGCTATTTTCCCCCAAAACAAAACAAACATAAAATCTTATAATCACGTATCTTTTATAACGAGTTGAATTAACCGTAAAACAACTAAACTCTGTTACAGACTCTTTTTGAGTGATTTTTAATATTAATTGACTTAACAGTCAAGGCTGTCAGTGTTGAGAAGGAAAAGAATGAAAGCTGCTTGTTATTCCACAAAGAAAACACCAAGGTCGAGCGTCTTGTCAGGGTTTTAAAGAACGTTCTGGTAGAAAAAACGATTAAAAGGCTTTTCAGTTAGTTGGGAACACATTTCTTTCATAACTTGAGTGATACATTGGCCAATTTAACTGTCAGTCCTGCACTCACAGTTATGATTGAAGCATTAGATATTTGTGATTGTATTTTTTGCTGCAAAAGGGCAGGAATATCATTTTTAGCAGGAGGTATTCATTATTGAAGGTTTTGGCTTATCGCTCCATTTTAAGTTAGTTAATTACACTGAGACGAGGTAAATGAGACATGGTACATTACAATGAATCATCAATAAATTGGACCTTGAACTTGTCTACAAATAAAAAAATTAAACGGTTTTGACGTTTAGTTGTTTATTTAGTGGGGAGTTTGATTCGGGTATTTATTGAAGTATTTTATGTCGTAGAACAAAACGTGACATTCTAGTAAGCTTGTGTTAAAGGTCACATGTCATGCTTTTCCGGTTATTACCAATCCCCTTGTGTGTTATGAAGTTTTTTCTGCATGTAAACGGTGTGCAGAATCAAAACCCTCAAAGTACACCCTGTAGCGAGTAAAACTCTAAAACAGAAAATACCTCCCCAAAACGCCTCGTTGGTGAAACGTCATCATGACGTCATCATCCATTTGATTCTTCCGGGTACGTGCTTACGAAAGCACGTACTGTACCCGGAACTAAATGGGCCAATCCGTGGAGCCGTTACGTTACGTCCGCGGAGCCGTTACGTTAAGCCCCCGCTGATTGGTCCAAATTGACCAATTCACACACACACACACACACACACTCAGTGCATGCAGCCCTGCTGATTTCTGCTCCCTGGCTGCAGGCTGATAACAGACAGTTGGGATCGCGCGAAATTCTCTCTGCAGACCCATTCTCACAGCGTTTATCAACCTATAAACCTTTTTCTTACTCAATATCAAGCCACACGTATTGTTTTTATTTCGGCTGTGACTTTGTGTGTGTTCAGTTTGAGTTTGGCTGTGTTTGGCTGTGTATCGCTAAACAAGGAAATCACGGGGGAGGGGGGGCGGGGAGGAGCTGCAGCGAGCCGTTTAGTGGAGAAAGTGAATAATGCTGAATACACACACTTTACAGAGATGCTGTATGCGAAACCAATGTGAGTTTGGAAAATTGCACAGTATTTTTCTATTTTAGTATACCTCAACAATGGAATTATGATCAGTGGAAATGGCCATGACATGTGACCTTTAATTTCAGGCTAACACTCACAAACATGTTAAAAAAATAAACTTTGATTTGAGTTTGAGGACTCATTACTGCACCACTGTGTTAACATATTTGTGATACCACACTTCGTTGTCAATTGATTGATTTGCTGCTGTTGTTGTGTCCATAGCTCCGGGCTGCAGGATTGTAAACAATATATTATTAGATGATAGATTCACACCATTTAAGTCATTTTATTCATAAAATGATTCCCTGTAGGGACTCTGCTGCCATCAGCAGACAGGAAGTGGGCTTCTGGGCACGCAGACGGTTGCCATGGGTGCTAATCGGAATCGGAATGTGTTCACTTGTTCTAGAACTCTAGAATCTTGTCTGTTAGGGTTAAACAGCCACCGGTGAGTCATTTCAAACAAAACCAACTTCATAAAAAAACTATATATGGATGGAGGAGGACCTGGCAGACGAAAGACAAAGCAGGGAAACGGTGAAATGAAAAAGTAGCGGCCTGTGTCTCATGATGAAGCAGAAGAGCAGAGGTTTCCTGTCCTGCATAAAGACAGTGGACAGAAACGCAGCGCTGCAGAAAATGAAAAACAAAATGCAGGAGAAGCTGAAAAACAAAGTGAGAGAGGAGCCGGCCGTCACAACAACGGCAGCCGGAGAGGAGACGGAGGAGAGGGCAGAGAACAACAGGAAGAAGGAAGGGTTTCTGAGCCGGATGCACAAGAAACAAAGTGACAGCTACAGAACTGAGGAAAGGGCTGCGGCTGCTGGCTGCTCCATTCAGCTGAGTCGATAAGTAGCTCCCTCTTCGTCCCCCCTTCACCTGCACACTCTCCCTCCACCCCAAACTCCATATACCTCACCTGCTTCCTTTGTAGCTCATCCCTCCTTGACATACCTCATCACCTCCATCTACCTCCCTCCCTTCCCTCATCTACCTTCCTCCCTTCCTCCATGTACGTCACCTTCCTCCGTCTTCCTCACCTTTTACCCCTTCTTTTCAAATAAACAACGAAAACAAATGTGGAATGTCTTTGCCTCTCTCAATGTAGGCTTTGCTGTATTAATACAATGGTATGACATGATGGTGACTGTTACAGTTTGTTTTTTGTATTACATAATTGAATAAATCGAGTAGTGTTAATGTTGTCTATGGGCTTATCATTGTTTGATTTCCGTTATGAGGCGACTGTTGTTGACCTAATTTCAGTTGAATAGGTTGAGAAAAGTCACTGCAACACAAATGTATTACGTGCCAAAACACGTTGCACTTCTTTCTCTGAGATATTGACGTACTGATTGTTAGGACTGTGATCAACCAAAGACAATATTTGTCAACTGATAAGTTGCCTTGTCAATTAACCACAGGGGTGAAGGGGTTCTCCATTTCTGGATTAACACAATCGGCTACATGCATACAGCGTTTTCTCATTTACGTCAATATACATCTTTAATTGGAGCAACATTTAGTGGGAATGTCTCCGTTTCTGCTTTCTCGTTGTTACATGTTGTACAAAATGTAAGTCTTTTAATTTAAACACCATTAGTTTGTGGTTGTCAATAGGTTCAAGCTTAGAAATGGTAAATCAACATGATGTGACCGCAGGTTAAGGCAGTTTGAACCGCTTCTCCTGCTGCGTCACCTTCTGCAGACACAGAGAAGAAGAAATACAAATGGTGGGTTGTTCTCGATCGCAGTGTGTGCTTGTGTGTGTGTGTGTGTGTGTGTGTGTGTGTGTGTGTGTGTGTGTGTGTGTGTGTGACCTCTATGACCCTGCAGG
>NW_011341538.1:0-8911 GCF_000735185.1 Notothenia coriiceps
TTAAATTAATAATTCTTTTTCTACAAAGTAATGATAAACCTGTCAGTTGGATGTAGAATAATCAGATTCGATATAGATGTTTTTATTTTAAAGAAAATTCAGATTGAACATGGTAAAAAACTTTAAATTATAGTGTCCGTCCAAAATATATTTTGTAATTATAGTGAAAACTAACCTTGGATGATGGGTTAGTAGACTAAAAGCTTTAGGAATCCAAAGTACAACATATAATAAGTACCCTGTATCAAGATTGATGCAAAAAAAGTGATATTTGACCTTTTTAGACATATTTAGCACAAAAAAACCTCTTCTGGGGCCATTTGGGTGGATTTTTCATATCTCTGGCTCCCCCTGCTGGATTTTGACATGTGACATCTCTTTCTAACCGTCAGAGCCAATGGAATCGAGGGGAACTCCCACATAGTCCTTATTTGGTCATGTGTGTGTGTTAGACTGACGCATAGCCAAGACCGGAAGCAGCAGCCACTCTGGTGGCTACCATTAGCAGCTAACTTTTGCGATTTTTACATAAAAATTGAATTATGGATTATAAATAAGACAAATTATTGCCCAGAAACTTTATCAACCTATGGATTAACCGATTCAGCCGCGTTTTTTTCTCTTTTTAATGCCATTGAACACGTCTTTTGATCAGATTAACAGCTACGGTGAGACGATCTCCCTAGAAGCTACGTAAAGGTACGTGTTGTGATGTCTGTCTTTGCTTCCCCTGTTGCAAGTTCGGATCACTCAGTGATGATACTATATACCTAAATAATCTGTGGAACCTCAGCTTTAATCGGATATCTTGTATGTGCAGCTACGATAAGTAATAAGGGTACTTTTATCTTGAGTTCTGTGCCAATGTCCGTTAGCATTTTTCGCTAAGGGGTCATTTAGATGCTTTTTATGAGACTTGTGTTTTGTTTTGGTAAAAATGGTTTATATCGTCAGTTAGCTGAGATTATTTCCGTTAATCTGGTATAACACATTAATAGGTTCTTAAATATTAAGATCCCCTGAGACACAGTGTCGTGAAAAAAGCGGGGACGTTGGGGCTTAACAGGTTTTAAACATATTTGGTCAGATTTCAGCTTTATCAAATTGAATCGGTGTCAAGGGGAGAGACTGAATTAGCACTTCATATTATCTATCTGGGCCCATTTAGAATTTCCTATTGCATTGGAAAAATTGAGAAAATGTGTTTCTCTCTCTTCTCGTATGTTAAACAGGGTAAGCTACTTAGCTTCATTTTTTACTTCAAAAAAATCTTTAAGAATTTGCTTTTTTCAACTTTTCTTTCTCTAAGCTTATTAAGATTTGTTCTTTTTAGTGCTTTTACAAATGTCCAAGAAATAAGAAGGGATTCCAAAACGTAATGGTAAACACCAAAGATGATTTTAAGTGGTGCTTTTGTCTTAGTTTAAAAAAAATAAGGTTAAGTCAACAGCCCTGCTTAAAAATATATAGAATCTTCATTGCATTTATCAGCATTTCTGGCCACTGCACAATATGTTATGGAAGATAATTGATGAAATGGTCTAAACGGATATTTGGACAAAAGCGCAGCAGGTCAACCACAAGGGTTATATACTCGAGGGTCTTCAGTTGAATACCTGCAAAACAGACCTGACTTTAGAAGCTGCTGTCTTTTATCTCTCTGGTGTCAAGTGTCGGGATGATGCTAAAACAACAGGTGCATGTGAACACACGCAGCAGAAATACCCACGAATCGCACCGGATACACAAATATACATTTACCGCAGAAACAAAAAGGGGAACTTTATTACACTAATACACTTGCAATCGATGCAAATAATTATTATTTATTTTGTGCCAGGAACAGATGTTGAATTGGACCCATTTTACATATCTGAGTCACCTTTGTGTGTCATGCTGCAACATTTTCCACTTGCATGTACTCAGAATCTACTGACGTGTCAAAAGGCCTTGCGTTATAGGTGCATGACATTAAATAGGAACTCTAAATAAAGTTTTTGAAGAAATTGTGGCCAAGACCAAAATAAGTACATGACACTTAAGAAACGGAAGTATAGAAGTGTAATCCTCTTGTCTCAACTAAAATCTGCTGTGGGCCTCTTGACATGACTTAGCTATCTAAGGCAGAAGAGATGGCTTGTCATTTAAAAAAAAGAAGAATATTGTGTCTTTACCACTTGACTACTAAAATGCTATTAACCAGGATCAAAATAATCTCTGGTCAATGATTCTAGAGCTATTTTATCGTAAGTGTGTTGCTCAGTATGCCTCTAACTTTGAATAGTCTGCCACACGACAGATGTTTGCGTGACCAGCTTCAGCCTCATACAGAACACAAAACCACTTCCTTTTCTTTTTATAGTCCAAATGGAGAAGTAAGCAGAAGACAGCCGGATGATTATGCCATTTATTTGGATTCCCATCATTTGACATAGTTCTTTTACACACCGCTCATCTCTCTTTACTCGCCGTACGTTTTTATTATTTGATTAAACCATATTCTTCTTGGAAATAAATCAAGATCATCAGCAACGTAAGTGCCATTTATTAATACTTTTGTGTTTGAGATATGTAAGTTCTGACATCATGCAACAGAGAAAAATAGTATCAACTTAATGTTTAGGCCTTAACTGGTAAGACTTATAAGAATAAGGAATATGTTTTAACGTGTTGATAGTGTTTTTGTACGGTTCTGTTCTAAATCCTGATGATAAAATATACTTTTTACACTGTTTTCTACATACAAAATACACAGTAGGCTATACGGTATAGCAAATACAGTATGGGCTTATCTGTCACTTTAGCATGAATTTACATCAGTTTTAGGAATTTGCTGTACAATTACAATCATGTCTTCATAATTATGTCCCCAAAACAATGCACCAAATATAGTTCTGAAGAACTTCTGTAAATGAGTAAGTGATGAATCTGAAATGAATCAACTACTTTATTGGAAACTATGGCGAAACATTTCAAACAAAACAAAAACATGCACTACATTGTGAAAGCTAAATTGTGTTTTGTTTTAAGTGATGCAGCTGGTTCCAATGTACATGTATGTATGTATGTATGTATGTATGTATGTATGTATGTATGTATGTATGTATGTATGTATGTATGTATGTATGTATGTATGTATGTATGAAATTAAACTTATGGATAATATATCACACATCACAAAGGTCCATTTCAGAATACTAAATATTACAATGACGAATCATAAGATTGGTATACTTAAATCATACAGTGGGTAAAAGTTGGGCTATTTATAACATGTACTGCTGGGTAGCGTCATATTATATTTGTGTTAAATTATATTAGTTTTTTACAAGGCAACATTTGCCTTCATGATTTAGTATTAAAAACACTGTAAAAAGTAGCATCAAATAATCAATATAAGAAAATGAGTGACTGGACAATATATATTAGTTTAATCGCAGAACAAAACGGAAAAGTGTATTTGTGGTGAATCAGGAGTATTGTGTTGCAGAAGTGACAAAAAATAGTTCTTTTTTTGTAAGTACAGATATTATCATGTCAGAAATACCAGACTCACACATCTAATACTTAAGTTAATGTACATAGTAATAAATGACTCATTTTTATTTGACTAAAGCTGCCCCATTGATTATAAAGTGAGGTACTGTGTCCGAGCTTCCATCTAACTGTTCTTCCTGTATCAAATCTGTATTTCAAAAACTATTTTTTTACTAAACAGCTATCTTCTCTTCTCAGATAGCAACATGAAGGGACTGCTCTTCCTGTTGTGCTGCGTAGAACTCCTTGGTTCACTATTGTGCGGTGCTCAAATCGCGGGAACTACTGCTGCTGAAAATCTGAATATTCCAGATCCTGCCTCAACTACACAAGAAGAAAATTCAACTGCAGACTCCACTTTACCAACTTTTAAAAAAACATCCCTATCTGATCACACAAGTGAGGCCAGCATTCAGTCTGAGTCACCTTCACCAGTCTCCCTGGACGTCAGCAGTCATAGCATTTCAATGCCATCTGGCAAACATCGGCCCACCACCATTTCTACTGCCACCACTTCTACCACCACCCCTTTCCATATGTACAGGAAGGAATGCCTTCAATTGTTCATGGTGAGCGGCGGACTGATCATAGCGTGTACCATTCTGCTGGTTTCTACTCTGCTGTTGATATGGAAGGTGTGCCAGCAGAGCAGACGCATCAAGGCGCTGAGCAGCAACGCAGACCTGATCAGCACCTCCGGATACTGGATGGGAACCGCCAAGAGGAACAAAAGCGCGTCAGAGCTAGAAGCCAAAGAGAACACGGTGTTGATGTCTGACATTGGTCAAACGCAGGAGGAGGTGGGTAATGGTACCCCCAAGGAAGACGGCGGGAAGGTAAAGGAGGATGGACCAAAGGAAGAGAAGAAGGAGGAGGAGGAAACTGCAAAGAGTGAAGAAGTTTCGGCTGGTCCTGTAACCGTTGAAGAAGAAGTCACTGACTCCAAGTCCACCGAGGCCGCATCCACCTCCAACTGTAAAGGCACTGAGGAACCAAAAGATAAAGTTTAGGGTTAAATGTGTGTGCCAATGCGTTTCCTGAGCACCTGCCTTTACTTCCCTATAGCTTTATAATACAGTAAATAAGGGATTCTTTTTTTCAGCAGCTTTTGCTTTACAGGAAGTCGATCAACCGCAGCTAGATGTGTCAAACTGTGCACTGAGCATTTCTGCTTGAAAACAATTGGTTGATACTGTACTTCTTTGTTATTAGTGATGTTATATTGAAATGTATCAAAGGTATATTTTACCTCTACAGTGATTTTTTTTTAACTTTAACTAAATGTGTTATGTCAATAGATTTCACATAACTGTATTAGGCTAATTGAAAGCAATAACAATACGTCTACATTACATGTCACTTGTTAGACGCTTTTATCCAAAGCGACTTACATACTCAATACTGTGAACAATCCCCACAGGAGCAATTTGGGGGGAAGTGTCTTGCCCAGGGACACAATGACATGCTGACTGCTGCGGGGTTTGAACCTGTGACCCCCTGATCCGAACACCAACGCACAACCCACTGCACCACACGCCTCCCTGTCGTTTGGATACAAAATATTATTTATAACTTAATATTATTGCTTTCAATTAACTGTGTACCTTCAAATACTCATCACCAGTTTCCTTTTCAAAGAAGAATAAGCTGGTAGGTGGATCTTAGACGCCCTTAATCCTTACAATGATTTAAATGGGTGAGTTGTATAAACATCAGCACTGTCCCGTTGTAATGAACAGGTACATTAGATAAAGACACCAACATTTTTTTTTGTTCCAACCGGTAAACATGATTATTTCTGCTTTGGCGTTTTGTAATGGTGGTGTATGGAGATTGACTTGCTTTCGCAGCAAGCCTCAGATGGCTAATCGAGGAAATGCAGCTTTTGGCACTGTTACATTGGCTTAATTTTTCACCTGAAAGTGGCCCCTTGCATTCCACTTCCAGTTTGTAAAGTGATATTTTGATATAGTTTTGCTATCATTATTTACTTTTCACTTTTCTATTTACAATACATAAAAAATGTTCTTTTTTGGGGATCTTCCTGTGCCATGAAGGCATTTGAATAAAAAGAAAAATAATAGTGGTCGGTAATTATAAGTGGTCATTTTGTAGGTAATTATTTTTATATAATAATGTGTCATAGTCAATATGTGTTGTGAAAAACCTTTTGAGATGTACTGTTTTGACATACGCAACCAAAAGAGGAATAAAACCCGTCCTGAGAAACCTCAGTCCTGAATTATTTTTACCATGCAGCCACTTCCGATTTTGTGTGTGTGTATGAGAGAGAGAAAGAGACAAAGAAAGGTTTGCTTGATTAGCATACAGAGAAAGGGCCTCCTCCAGGCAGTGCCACTCAACTCAGAAAGAACGCTCTCTTCCACCTCAGCCAGAGCTGACAAGGCCATACAAATATGCGTTTGTTTCCATCGTCCTGCACAGATATTTTTTCATTTGTTTGCTTGTGACGTCATGATGGATGGGTACTCTTCATTAAAAGTCTGAACAGTTTGTCCCTTGTCAATGCAGCTCCTGCTTCAACCCCATTAAGCAGCGGGAGGGGGAAACACTTGGAGTTGCAGGTGATGTGCAAGTTTAACAATGCAGTAAAAGTTATAAGTCAAACCTTAGTCAGTGTTATCGTCAAATATATACTTTTTTTCCCTGTGCACTGCTAACACAGTACACATTGTTGTCTTAGCAAGTTGTAGTGTGACTGACAGAATAAGTGAGGGATTCATTTGTAAGCCTTGTTGTAACGGCCAATGAAAGGCCACTCCATCTCAATCAGTACAGGTAGGGACTGGAAGTAAAGGCAGGCAAGAGAGGAAAGTACAGAGAGAGGTGTGAGTAAATGGGTTCTTTGTTTAGTTTACATGACAACTGAACAAAGACAAGTACAAATGAGCAATCACTCTGAGACGCTGTGGTTACATAAATCAGGAATCCACAATGATGCAACATCGTTTTGAATTGCTTACAATTTAAACTAGAGTGGGAAGTTAATGGGATTATGTAATCGGATTCAAAAAATAATAATAATAATGGGTTTCATGTATAAAGCAGTTCATGTTTGACTTCAAATCCCGAAGTGCTACAAGCAGTGAGCATGAACAGTATAAAAACATTACACAACACGGTAAAATTAATAAAAAGCAATAAAAACAAACAATACAAATAAAATAAAATAAAAGGGGGGTAATAAATAAATAAGTAACTATAATCAGCCCATGTTACATTGAACAAATTTGAAACTTAATTACAGTTACTTTTCATGAAGTCTTTAAAGGTCTCCTATTATACTCCTTTTTATCAATATATTACAGGTCTCAGATATATACAAAACATGGCTGCGGTCGAATTGTCAGTTTAGCTTAAGAACCTTCTGAACGGAGTGAAATGACCCGGAAGTACCTCAGTGGTCGTCATGATAAGAGCCGTTCAAATTCTCTAGATAGAAGATAGAAGAAGATGGACCTTTATTAATCCCCAGAGGGGGAAATTCAGTTCTCATTCATAACACTCCGTTCGATGTCTTACTATGGGATGCGCCTCATCGCGGAGCAAACAGAAGCATCAATCTCATTACGCCAATCCTGATTGGCTGGTGATCTTGACGTCAGCGTGAGGGAATCCACCCACCCTATAAGTAGCTTGCGCAACGTCGCAGCGTCATTCAAACACCTCTTCTCGCTTCAGAGCACATCTCGATAGATCGGTAGCCGGGCTAGCTTAACAGTCCACAGACTGAACCCAAAGCTAACAGAAGACTGTTAATCTACCTCGCTGTTTCTTTCTTCGGAAATAAAGGTAAGTTTTTGTTTTTTCAAGCTAGTAACACACCTGTTGCTAGCTTGCCTTCCCTCACTACCGACACCACGGTAGCGAGGACGTTTTTTTCTTTTTTCTCTCTCACACCAGAGGAGAAGAAGATAAAAAGGTATTAACACACCAGTTAATATTCTTTGAGAATAAAAATCTACACCGTCGTTACGAGCGGGTCCTCTCCACGCCGTCACCACGGCGAACAAGATGGACGCTTCTCTCCCTCACACCAGAGGAGTCAGGGACTCGGAGGCTCGGCTCTGCGGCTGCGGGTTGAAGATATCAGGCACAGACCCACACCAGGTCTGCTCGTCCTGTCTCGGGCTGGAACACGCCCAGGAGGCTATCGACAACCCCGGCTCGTGCGGGCATTGTGCCCGCTTCAACATCAAGAGCCTCCGCCGACGGCTAGCACGCCAAGCTAGCTTGTCGGGACAGGACCCCCTCATGTCCGCTGACTCGCCGGCCGGCAATCAAGACATGGGGGCGTCCGCCGCAGAACGGTGCGAGGCTGGGGCTCAATAACAGCGGCAGCCGCTGAACCGGAGCCCCGCGCCGTGTCAGGCTGGGGCCCGGTGGCGGCAACAGCCGTGAGAGCGGAGCCCCCCGCTGTGTCAAGCTGGGGCTCCCAACTCGACCTCACCATGGTCTCGCCCGCGGAGGATGTCCTGGAGTTGGACTACATGGAGGACGAAGAGGATGCCTCTGAGTTCATCCTGTCCGACTCGGATGAGCAAGAAGATGATATCTTCGTGTCATCAGCTCAGGCTGCAAAGCCGGGAGCGATGGCTGCTCTCCCGGGCGATAGCGCACCAGCTTCCCCCTGTCTGAGCATGGACCTGCAGGCCGTGTGTCAACGTGCCGCGTCCAGGCTGGACATCCCATGGCCTGAAATGGCCAAGGAGACCTCCAGGTCTCGCTACGAGGGGAAGACTTTGCCCCAAGCAGCGAGGACAAAGAGGCAGCTCCTTCCAGTCTTCCCGGAGATGCTGGACGAGGTGTCGGTCTCGTGGAGAGACCGCCCCTTCAGTAATAAGGCCCCAATGCAGGGTGCCTCCTCCCTGGACTGTGACGGTATGGAGAGGCTCGGCCTGCTCTGCATACCGCCCATGGAACCGCTGGTGGCAGCCCACCTCCAACCGAGGCTGGCTCCGACACCAAGCAGGAACCCCACGCTACCGGTGAAGGCAGACCGATTCCAGTCAGCGATGACGAAACGGGCCTATAAAGCCGCAGCGTTGTCCGCCAGGGCACTCAACGTATCCTCACTGCTGACCGCCTACCAGGCGGAGCTCTGCGAGGACCTGTCGAGCAAACCTGGGCCGGCCGTGTGGGACGAGATCGCAGCGATCACGGACATTTGCCTCCGTGTGCAGCGCTGTGCAGTCCAGGCCACGGGCAAAGTCATGGGCATAATGGTGGTACAGGAGAGAGCCAGGTGGCTCAACCTGACCAACCTCCCAGACCGGGAAAAGGAGGATGTTCTTGACATGCCTATCGTTCCCGAGGGTATTTTCGGCTCCGCTTTAGTCTCGATGCAGCGGAG
>NW_011341538.1:9289-19901 GCF_000735185.1 Notothenia coriiceps
TTGTAAACCTGAAGAGTCAGTGCCAGTGCCTCACCAGCCATGAACCTCACTGCACGTCACTGCAGAAGCTTATATATAGACATCTAAGTTTTCTGTGCCCCACCATTTTTGTACATATAGAAACGCCACTGCTAAGGTGGTTGGTTCATGTACCCCAATTGACATTGAGGCATTTCCTCCGCCGCTGTGTTCCTCCGGGGAACAGCGGCCGAATTTGCTGTGTCCAGTTCGTGCTTTACGCACTTATATGGACAGGTCAAAAGAATTTTGTTGTAGTGACCAACTCTTCATATCCTGGGCTAACCCTCAGAAGGGCAAGCCCGTTACCAAGCAACGGCTCTCCCACTGGATTGTGGAAGCGATTGCTTTGGCCTATACGAGTCAGGGTTTGCAGGCACCTACGGGTCTGCGTGCTCATTCGACTCATGGTCTGGCTACATCCTGGGCTTTGTTCAAGGGTGTTTCCATCCAAGACATTTGTGCAGCAGCGAGCTGGTCCTCGCCGCTCACTTTTGTCCGCTTTTACAGGTTAGACATCTCTGCTCCTAGTGTGGCCCGAGCAGTGCTGGGCCCCGTGTTGAGTCAGAGCTCTACCTGTTAAGTTCTGGTTGGTTTGGTGATTTTTGAGATAAGCTCGTCTGGCAATACGGGAGCTTCAATATCCCATAGTGAGACATCGAACGGAGTGTTATGAATGAGAACTATAGGTTACTTACGTAACCCCAGTTCTCAGAGTAACATCTGAGACTGCCAAGGCACACANACAGGCTAGACGTCTCTGCTCCTAGTGTGGCCCGAGCAGTGCTGGGCCCCGTGTTGAGTCAGAGCTCTACCTGTTAAGTTCTGGTTGGTTTGGTGATTTTTTGAGATAAGCTCGTCTGGCAATACGGGAGCTTCAATATCCCATAGTGAGACATCGAACGGAGTGTTATGAATGAGAACTATAGGTTACTTACGTAACCCCAGTTCTCAGAGTAACATGTAGTGAGATGTCTCACCAGACGGCCCTCCTTGCTAAGGTGAAGCGAGAAGAGGTGCTTATTTTGAATGACGCTGCGACGTGGCGCAAGCTACTAGGGTGGGTGGATTCCCTGATGCTGACGTCAAGATCACCAGCCAATCAGGATTGGCGTAATGAGATTGATGCTTCTGTTTACTCCGCCATGAGGATATCCCATAGTGAGACACCTCACTACATGTTACTCTGAGAACTGGGGTTATGTAAGTAACCTATAGTTTCCACTCTGTCATACACACACATGCGTTTTTAAACAGGTCATGCAGTACACACAGTACACACTTTTTAAAACATGCACATACATGTACAAATACAAGGAAGATAGGAAAGGAGGTTTGAAACTTCCTTTATAACCTCCTTTAGCTTAGGAAACACTGGACATCCCTTTACGAAAGGAAAAGAGAAAATGCTGCCCCACAATGCCTTGCGGCCTCAACATTTACCGTGACCAAACATTCGTCCGTTCACGGAAACAACCGATTATGACCGAGAAATTAGTATCATGAAAGTTACGGTGCTTAATAAGTATT
Organism: Notothenia coriiceps; assembly: GCF_000735185.1. Lineage (NCBI taxonomy): Eukaryota > Metazoa > Chordata > Actinopteri > Perciformes > Nototheniidae > Notothenia > Notothenia coriiceps. The sequence continues at coordinate 10,838 of NW_011341538.1, forward strand.
TTAAAATGTATGTGGTAACTTGCCAAAGTGCTTTGTTTTAAACGTTCATAATCAAAAGGAGAAATATGAACGTTAGTTTTTACTGAAATTATCAAATAAAGTCAACATTTCATAGTGTTTACTGAGCTGTGTAGGGTTTCTTAAACTTTTTAAAACATGTTTAATGGTGATATACACACAGTGATAGATGTTAAGGACTAACACGTTTATAGTAAATACATTTGTATTGATTTTAAGATCTTTTCATACAATCATACGTATTGGGATCATTTGTATTGATGTGGACTGGAGGGTGACAAGCATAAGTTTGACTTTACTTTTTTATTTAAATTCCAACTTTGGTCATGAAGAATAAATGTTTCTGTGTTGTCCACATTCATAAAGCATAAAACAACAGCATCAGAGGGGACACATATTTCCTAAGGCAGAGGGGACACATGTTTATGTATAATAGACATGAAAAAGTGGATTTTGAATAATAGGTGACCTTTAAAGTATGGCAATTTTAAACAAATGCAATGTTTTTTGCTGTTGACTCGTGAAATGCTGAACTTGATAAATGCAATTTAGGTTTTTTTATGTTTTATAGGGGAAAACACTTTTTGGCTGCGTCTATTTTTTATGTAATAAAGTATCCAAAAATATTCACATTAGTTTAAAAAAAAAGATTTCAAGTTAGATGGATTATGTTGCTAATTACAACAAATATAAATATGACCAACCTGGTTGGAAACACTGATCACCCTCTGTGTCACTGTTAAACTGGTCCTTAGAACCAACAGTGGAGATGTGTGGGAGAAGTACAGCAATGCAGTGCAGAACAGAGCGTTTCCTGTATTGCTGATGACAGGTAGCTGCAGTGGACTGGAGCCCTCTGCAATAAATCTTCAAGGTGTTTGTGGCACTAACTAAATTTACACAGGGAAAATAACAACCACTTACAGCACCGTGTTCCTCTGTAAAGGGATATGTTACAGAGGGATAATATGGATTTAGATGATTTATTTTGAGTACAAACAGGAGTGAAATCAGTCAATGAATCTAAACACAACAATAGCTGTCGCTTTAAATGCAGAAGTAAATCCTGAAAGCTGCCAGATGAGGGATAGAGGAGTTTTCCTTGAAGGCAGGGACCCCTCTGCTATGCGCTCCATTTCTCCTTTACCCCCACCCCCCCATTCCACCTTCCTAATACTCCCCCCCACCCCTCCCTGCTTACTTCCACTGCACAGAGCAAATCCAGAGCCTGCATTGCCTGATCGCGCTAACCAAGAGATCTATTTAGGAAATATCTAACTCTCAGCTCTTTGGAGAGGACAAGGACTGGAAAGCAGTGAAGGCAGCCTTAAAAACCTGCACAGGACAAGTGGGCAAGGGTCAAATCCATCAGAGGAATTCAGTCAAAATCACCTTCAGCAGAGCAGCATCTGGTCCCAAGCTTGAAAGCAGGAGAGGAGAGAGGCTGGACGGCAAAAAGGAGCAGAGAAAAGTGACTGGAATGATAAGATGAGAAGGTGAGTTATGGACACATTTATACACTCTTTTAATCAACACACACACACACATATTCTGCCACACCCTGGCTTGCACACAGTATAGTGCTGTTTCAGCAGTGTCCTGGCTGTGTCTTTGCACCCGCTGATGCATGGGTTCTCTGTGGAGTCATTAGTACAAGCCATCTATTGAGCTAGTTCTCCTCCTCTGAGAGCATGGGACTGACTGCTCTGACAACCACTGATGACTGAACACGCAAACTCATGCCAGAGAAAATGACTGCAGGGATTTATCAGCCTCTGGTGTGAATGATATTCTTAAATAGACTAGAAATATCCTCTTCAAGATCCATTTACCAGTTATAGAAAAGGACCCGTTTTAACCTGATACAGTACTGATGGGGCAAATATAGTCTCTACAGCATGAGTGAAAAAACATTACTGCATTGTTTGGGGAGTCAGTTTGGCATGTGATGTGAATGTTAGTATCTGCAAGCAATGCAGTGATGTGCAACAAACATTGTGCAGCCTGTTTCTACAGTGTGTGTGTGTGTGTGTGTGTGTGTGTGTGTGTGTGTGTGTGTGTGTGTGTGTGTGTGTGTGAGAGCGAGAGATATTTTGGTAGGGATGGAGCTTTAAAGAAACGATGAAGCAATTTTTATTCAGCACAGCCCTCTGCAGTTAGTGTGCTTCTCTGACAGATAACAAGTCTGCAGTGTGTTTCCTGTATTCACCATAGGTGTGACAACATCTTTATTCGACAAAATCAGAAAATAAGTGCAACTGGACTTGTACTTTAACACAAATGACTCTTGACATAAATTGGATTTGACATACGTAGAAATACTTGACACCTTCCCCAAAACCTAAAGGGTAAAATGTATGTCCATGAATTAATTAATTTCCTTTCATGTCAACTTGTGTTACTGCAATTCATTTCATTAAGTCTATCCAACAGCATCCAATCAAGATGCAGGAGAGATCCCTGACTAATGTTACGGTTAAGAAAGAAAATAATTGTTTATGTACAAAACATATGTGGAGGTCAACAAAAAACGAAATACATGAATTACATTGGGTGAAACGTTCCTAAACCTCAAAGTTTGGGACTTAGAACTTGACTTGCGACTTTTCAGATTTGACTTAGGACTTTATCTTGTGACATGACTTGAGACTTTCAAAGCAATGACTTTGTGCCTCCTGGCCGTAAAGAGGATTCTGTGTTAGAAAAACTCTAACACTCTCCTGTCCTGTCCCCCTATCTTTCTTTTAGCAGGGATGTGCTGCTGAAGATCTCCCCTAATGAGGCCCTTCTGGAGCTCCTGCTTGTGTTGTCGCTGGGGTTGCACGTCCTCGCTGTGTGCCCTTCCATGTGCTCCTGCAGCCGCAGCCACCGGGAGGTAGACTGCTCATGGAGGGGTCTGAGACAGCTGCCCGATGGCCTGCAGCACAACATGCGCTCCCTGAACTTGTCCAACAACCGATTTCACGACCTTGATGGCCATCTCACTTCATACACCCATCTTCGATTCCTCGATTTGTCCAACAACCGGCTGAGCCACCTTCCCGCCGGCTTACCTCGTTCCCTCTGGCAACTCCATGCCGCCTCCAACCGCCTCCAGTTGCTGGAGAAGAACGACACAGTTCACCAGTGGAATCTTCGACTGCTCGACCTCTCTGACAACAAGCTGGAACGGGCGATCTTCATCAACAATACGCTGATCAACCTGGTCACGCTCAACCTTAGCAACAATCACTTCAGGACCTTGCCCACCAACATGCCTGCGCTCCTGGAGAATATCGACCTGTCCCACAATTTGCTGATGAAGGTGCTGCCTGGTTCTCTGGATCGTCTCCTCAGACTAACTCACTTCTATCTGCATGCTAACCGCTTCTCCACGCTGCCGTTTGGAGTGTTGGACAAGGTGACATCGCTTAGAGTCATCACTCTGGGCGACAACCCTTGGGCGTGTCACCACTATGACGACATCACGTACCTACTCTCCTGGACTCAGCGTATACCTGCCCGCGTCCTGGGCTGCCCCTGCCACATCCGGCCTGTCTGCGGAGGGGTGCGCCCTGGCAGGACTGGAGGGTGGCATTTTGCCTCCTATAACCTCCCCCCACTGGCAGCGAGTGCCCAGGACTTGAGCTCCATGGCCCCTGATGCCAGCGTGACAGGGTGGTGGTATTCTTCTGGTTCTGCTCTGCAAAGCACCCCACAAACCTCAGATGAGATCACATGGCACCACCCTTTCACAGCCATTAGCACCTCCACCCTGCGACCTGGAAGCAGAGACACACACCTAACTATTAATCACATCTCTGCATCTGCTAGCCCAGCTGCAGCGGAGCACATGCTCAACACTGATTTCAGTCTCATCTCCGGCAAAAAGAAAGACTCATCCGCTGACTCACTCCACACCACCGACCAATCCTCTTTTTCTGAGACAAGCTCCATTGCTGAAACACCCATCATTGCTGACGTGACATTGGCCACAGGCAGCTTCTTTACAACAGAGAGCTCCTCCATCCAAACAAAAAAGACAACCACTCTGCGCACCAGGAGTGTGAGGAGGAAAAATCAGTCCCTTTATAACAGTGGCCCGACTCTTGCTACAGACTCCTGGCAGCCTTTCCTGTGCAACCTAGGCCTTCTGTCTGTCCTTCTGCCACAAGTCCTCTGAAAGACAAAAACACTGAGAACTGTACCTTTACAGCACAAACTAGTACAAGACACACAAGATTTTTGACTGTTGTAGTACTTTTACGTTTGTATATTAACAGCATTCTCAAAAAAAGGCATACAAATACAAAGGCTGTATGAGGAGCTTAATAATTCCTGCTACTTTTTATAGTAATAGCTCATTGCATTATGTTTTCTAAAAATACTTTTTACAAGCATCCACTTGAATAAAAAAATAGCATTGTAATGTATATATATAAGCACATGATGGCACTATACATTCAGGTACACATGTTTCCTGTCGCTGAATGTATTCTGGTGCTTAGCAACCATGGTCTACCCAGATCAATGCTGTCCTAAATTGATTGTGCATCTTACATTTTTCCCATTTTCTCCAAATAATTAAAGTATTTGGCTAGTGTTGCTTTGGCCATATCTTTTTTGTATCTTATTTATTGCATTGGCTTCCAAAAAGGTACAAAGCTCAAGTTTTTGAATGAATTATTGTGACCAAAGTGTTGGGTAAGCTTCTTTAAAAGTAAAAAGCTTTGCAATGCAACAATTATTTCACATTGGAAAAATGTAACCACGGCTGAGCTTCCCTAGAGAACTTAAGCTGGTAAATAAAGCTACTTATAAAAAAGTAGTTCAAACTACTAAAAAGAAGGATCATATTTACAATGTACATTGGATACAGATTGTTAAAAAAACATAATTGAAAAAGGCACATGCCAGCAAATGATGTCACTCAATGAAGTGGTGCAGGAATGACGTATTTTTGGAAATCAACCTGGAAGTTAGCATTGCACTGGTTCCTTTGATAAAAAGCAATTACATTTTTCTATTGGATTTTGGAATAATGCAGACTCGTTTTCAGCATGATGAAGAGTAGTTTCATTTAGTCACTCTTAGCAACCACATAACATATACTGCTTATGCAATTAAAAAGCAGAATCTTTAAGGGCATGTTTTATGTGCTAATACAACAAAATACCCCACTTAAAAAATGTTGAACTTTTATGAAAAAAAAATGGGGCAGAACTGGTGAAATGGGGCTCCTTTCATTGTATGGCCCAAAATGCTTTGTAGTTTGATTAGTTGACTACAAAAGAAATTGAAAAAAACTTGAATGTACTGTAGTTAAACTAGTATACTGTAAAATAAAAAACTGGTTTAAATGCGAGTATTTCACTACTCCCTAACACTGTTTGCCTATTTGAATAGATGTCCTTGATGCCTGCCTGCACAAACCATAACCACAAATCCCTCTGCCCCTTTTTTGGGGAAAGGGTCGATGTAAGAAACTGGCCATGCCATGTGCAGGAAAAGGAATACAAAAATGGTGTGTGGAGCGGTGGGAAAACCAATGGACAATGTTGCATCACTATCTTTAAAACAACTCTGTGCCAAGTGCTGCTTCTGTATTTTGATCACATCTTAAACTTAAGTGTCCTTCATGATTCACTGACGCTTGTGAAAATTATCTGCATGGTGATTGAGCGCTTCAGGAATACTAACCTATATTGCGGCAGAGCATTAAAGCACAGACATTCTCGGCTAGTTTTTAAGATATTCCAATCTCTGTTGCATTAAGTGTAGAAAACTGTTTACATTTTAGAAAAACCTTGTGCCAAAAGGGGCCAAAATAGTAGAAAACGCATCATGGAAAGTTGCTTTTTATACATTTAAGAAGAATTCAGTGCCAGGGAATCACTTCTCCAGTTGATTTGTGTATAGTTAAATACAATTGCTGATATTTACACCTCTTGATGATTGTTTGAATTTTGCCATAACTGTTTTTTTTCACACCACATTTCTTCTTCATTCTACAAGACTGCAACACTGGTGTTTTTAATTTCAAGCTGTTTTCACTGCGTCTCAAAGGAGAGGGCAGACACCCTGTTTTCTTCTTTTGTTAATATTCAACAATAACATCTCCCAAGGGTCTTTGACATAGGTGTTCAATGCTTTCAAAACAACAATAAACAAGGTCATACAAATCTAACCCATTAAACAGTGAATTATTCAGATTGAAATAGCAGACATAAATTAGTTTTGAAGTGTATTTTTTAAAGGAAAGGTTCACTAAACACAATAAAAGATAGGCTTTAATCACACTTGGAAAAGCACAGCAATAACATTCTATCTGGAGGTCATTTAGTAAGCACTAAAATCAGGTCTCATTTTGTATTTTAAAAAGGAATCAAAAACTGTATGCAGATATGCTGGAATAAATGCCAACCAAGTGCATGCTCTATGTGATGCCAATATTGAATGTTTACTGAATTTACTTCATAACCCTTAATTTCCATATTACAAATAACAAGTCAACCAAAGAAATTGACACAATAATAAACAATGAATTTGTATTATTATGTGTAGGCCTATTTGATTTAAGAGATTCAATGCAATGCAAGGTGCCTGTGTGCATTATGAGGTACAAAGGTATGGTGACATTCTTCGGCAAAAACCTAATTTATGTCAGTGTGATTATAAAATGTGTTGTTTGACTCCATTACTGTCCCCATATTATAGCTGATGCTGTGTTTCGAGTCATGGCGCTTATAAGTGTATTAAAAAGCTTGGATTTGTAATTAATTAAAAAGTTATAATCTAAGCAGAATATTACCCCAGAATAGTTTAACACAAGATGCTATGCTTATGAAGGTTATATGTGTAGTCAACTACTATCTTTAAGATACTTCTAAAAAAGTTTGGACAACATACATTTGGTTTACAGGTTCTGAATGTATAAGACTCCATATTTTCAAAACAGTATATCATAGATATCTGTTATAACTTGTTTTTTTACCATCATAACACTGGTGGAGCTGGTACTGGGTCAGTCGAGCTCAAGAAGTTAAGAGAGGAAACTTTTCATGGAGTGAGACTTTGTGGCACAGGGAGACACAAGACTGGCGAGCAGGTACCCGCTTCAGCAAAAATGGAGACACTAACCCACACTAAGAACGATTAACATCCGATGTAACAGGCCATGAAGCATGACGAGAGGGATGAATTATAATTTTAATAAAATGACATTCCCTTTTATATATATCCTTAATAAAACAAACTTTACAGCTACATACAAAAATATATTTTTTGAAGATTTACTAAACAAACAAACTATAACAGAAGTCAGGCGAATATGCAACCCATCCCACACCTGTTGAATACATTCTGTATATTTATAGCTAAGAAGCAGAAGTCAAACAGAGGAACTTGTGGTTAGTGTACAGTGTATTTTTGAGCATTCAATGAGGATCACAGAAAGTTCATTTTCATTTCTCCCTTCAAACTCAGTTTGTCCTTTTAACGTTGATCTTCGTTTAATGAATTACTAAAAAATTATTTCAATATATGACAGCTATTTACCAGATAGCTAGCTATAATTGTCATCTGCATACACCTAAATTATGGGCAGATGAAAAGAGAAATTGAGGAAACTGAGCTACACCTGAGATTATGGGTTCATTTGCACCATCAGTGTTTTTTTTAGATCTTTTTATGGTTCACTTTGGTCCTCAGTTTACCAGTAAGAAAGGGTGCAGAAAGTAGAAAGTCATTCTGGTTTACATCGTTTTTTAATTGGCAAGCTGAAAACAAGCACTTAATCCTGATTGGATGTTGGTTTTGTTTCCAGCTCGCGGTCACTCCCTCTAATCACGCGATTGCCAACACACGGTTCTCAATCATAAGAGGTTTCTCAATACTCAAATTTCCCCTCCTCGACTCCTCGGTCCTCCGGTAGTGACCCGGAAATGAATTTCAGCGCGCCATGTTGAAGGACATCTCATTTCTCTAAATGCACTTCGAGGACCGAGCATCGAGCGTCGAGGAGGCTCTCTGGAGGAGCTATAACCGAGTAGACACTGTTTGCTCCTCCACGGATGCATTTCCGGGAACGGTGGAGGCGTGACGCAAGGCCGGACTTATCTCAGTCAATGACAGCTCTGCATGCATCCCCTGGATATTATTTTAGTAACTGCTTTCATCGCGACGCGATGTTTACATTAGAGGTTTCTCAATACTCAAATCCCCCTCCTCGACTCCTCGACTCCTCGGTCCTCCGGTAGTGACCCAGAAATGAATTTCAGCGCGCCATTTTGAAGGACATCTAATTTCTCTAAATGCACTTCGACGAAGTGCATTTAGAGAAATTAGATGTCCTTCAAAATGGCGCGCTGAAATTCATTTCTGGGTCACTACCGGAGGACCGAGGAGTCGAGGAGTCGAGGAGNTGCAGGCGCTGCAGAGACACAGTGTGGAGAGCATGGGAAATGGACTCAGCCAGGGACACGCTGCACAGGGTGAGAGAGACACACTGGGAGAGAGAGACACAGGGAGAGAGAGACACACAGGGAGAGAGAGACACACAGGGAGAGAGACACACAGGGAGAGAGACAGACACACTGGGAGAGAGAGACACACTGGGAGAGAGAGACACACTGGGAGAGAGAGACACACACACAGGGAGAGAGTTATACAAACACCTGTTGCATACCTAGAGAAGAAATATCTTAAGGGAGAAATCTGTGCAGGGTTAAAAGCAAGTTTACCATAATGGATAATACAAGAAAGCCAAAGTCAACTTTATTGTCAATCTTTCAGTTTGTGTGTACAGACAGAGAGATCGAAATACCGTTTCCCACAATCCTGAATACAAAAAAGACAAATATATGTACAAATATGTATAGAGCGGCGAAGTCACGCCCATCTACTTCCGACCCATGGGACCTTATTTCAGAAAAATTATGTATTGAAGTCAATGGAGAGAGAAAGATTATCTTTCGATCCCGTTTGAATTGTGCCACGAATTACACATATGATGTTTGTCAATCTTAAAAATAATTTCCATAAGACTATGAAAAATACGCAACTAGAA
>NW_011341538.1:19946-57124 GCF_000735185.1 Notothenia coriiceps
GTGGTGGCGCTTCAGCTACCTTCTCCTCCATGCGGCCTCCGCAATCAATGCCGGAGCTCACAAGTGCTTTTGCCGAGCATAATGGTACTGGCTCATGAGATGGTCTGCAGTAGCGGCGCTTCGCCTGAAGCTGTTGCCATCTTGGGTTTTCTTTGAATCGCCATCTGACCGGGACGCCCCAACTCCAGTACGATGAGCTCGATGCATATGGAGGGTATGAGATGCCGGGCACTTGCCCTCTTTTGGAGGCGAGTTAGCAACACCTGTCCTTGCATCCAACATTGACTGGCCTGCACCATCACTCCCAAAGCCCCACCAGGACGGCTCCCTCCAATCCACCAAGCCAGCCACACTAAAAGCTGAACAAAAAGAAAAGACATCAGCATAGAGAACACAGAGCAATAACCCCAATACAGAGAGCAATTCTAATGAACTTATTATTGCTACGGAGTACCGCTAAAAAAAGATTGCATAAAAACGCAAACATTTCTCACCTGCATAAACAGCTTCCAGCACACCAGCCCCTGCATTTGCATGGCTTATACCGTCCTCAATTTCTCAAATATGAATTGAGTGGGCACCCTCCGGTGTCCACTGTAATCGAACGTACACCAACTCGGTTCTCTAGGCGTGGCTTTATCGGTGGCCCTCCATCTCAATCATTAACTGAGAAGGGGCGGTTGTCTATTTAGCAATTTCAGTTCTGCCCAGTAGTTCTCTCAGCTCCATTTGATAAAATACATAACAACAAAACGCTGATGGGGGAGAGACAGCAATACAAATTGTTATCGGTGTTCTTTTGGAAATAAGAATCAAAGCAAGACGAGAAAACACTGAAATAATGCAAGTCTTGCTTGTTCTTTGGGTTGACCTGGGCCCGTATAAATGAACATTTTGTGAAGCTATGCATACCCTGTTCACAAGCCTTGCTTGGACTGCCATAGGCAGTTTGAAGTTGCTCCTCCGTCCTGTTTATTAACCCATGTAGGGTTGTGAAGCTGGGTGAAGGGCTGTTGCTGTTCTGGCGTGAACCATAATAAGCCGCATGCATTATGTTGGTCATTTGTAACCAACATTTGCTTCCTCGCATTCGCTTGTGGCAGCCCTGTGAGGGACAGGTGGCAGTGGGAGCATCAGTCCCCTCTGCTCTGCTTCTGTCGCAGCTTCGTAAGCTGTGTCGCTTACCTTAGAGCCGATGAGCGTGACAAGCTGTCATAAATCGAAATGCACCCGGTTCCTTTAAACCAAGGACGAAGACCTGGATTTTAATAAATGGAAAGATGATTAACATAATTGAACACACCCTACTGGGACTGATGGAATACGGCGGATAATAATACGGGGATCCGGTTACAGTCATTATTATCTGAGATGTTCGATTGGCACACAAGATCGCGGTCAGATCACCCTGTCAGCCGTCAAGTCGGGATTGGGATCCGATCCTGGAATGTGGTGTGGTTGAGCGCACAGACGATAAAACCATTCTTGCATACAGCAGCTCGCTGCTCTTCAGCACAGGGTGTATTAATGGTCTCGAGTCCGTGGACCGTTAGCTTGGTGAGAAACGTTTAGGGAATAGTCTGCGCTATACGTTTATCACTCCTCCAATCAAAGGCGCGGGGGGGAGCGTTGACTATCTGCATCATCAACATAACCACCGCTTCCTCTGTCCACTCCAATACACAACAAACGGAACCACCTAATAATATCCGTGCGAGCAGGCAGGATTGAATATCGTAGAACACGATGGGTAATAGTCGACAGCGTACGGTTAGCCTCAGATTAACGGTGCCCGGGTTGTACTTAGTGCATTTTACACAACGTTTTGCTCAACTGTTGAACGTCAGTCGAGTGAGTAATAGCCCTGAGACTTACACAGTTCAGTGCTATTTCTGAATTCTCTTCCATCATCTTCACACAATCAGGATAAATAGCTCAATTATCTCTACAACGTTTATCAAAAATAAGAAGTTGGTCACTTACGTGTCTGCAATGTGCGCGCAAACTGCGGCAGCGTAGAGCCAGTACATCATATGCTCTTCCCTGCTTCTTCGTGCACCGGAGCCCAAGGGAAACTTCTCGGTCCGGGGTGCGCGGGAGGATGGAGCGAAGAAGTTTCTTTTGCCGTTTTGTTTCGATAATCTAATTTTGGAGGCAGCCGGGATTTTTGCAATGCTTCGGCCTAGGTCGCGTTTCCTGGGGCTTGGGTGTTCTGGCGCCGCTTCTGCAGGCCAGAGATGCATCTTGAACTCATTACTCACGTTGAACTGGATATCGAGCGATAGATGAGTCAGGGAGCCGAGCGGTGACAGCCCGCAGTAGCACACCAGGCCGCGCAAGCTAGGCACGCCCGCGGCGTTCGTGTTCAACCAATTTCCGCGGGGTCACAATATTTTGCACCAATCACTTTCAGTCATAATAATTGACGCGTACAGGTTACGGAGCATTGCCGACACTGACGCAGACAGGCACTTCAGATGGAATAAACGTTACTATTTCGTTTGGGTGATTTCCCCCCCCCCTCAAAAATGCACTTGTCCGTTCGGACAAGTTAAACTGTATTATGCTTGTCCGACCATTTTTTGTACTTGTCTCGGACAATCGGACAAGCCTTAATGTCAAGCCCTGCAGTGTCTCTCTCTCTCCCTGTGTGTCTCTCTCCCTGTGTGTCTCTCTCTCCCTGTGTGTCTCTCTCTCACCCTGTACAGCGTGTCCCTGGCTGAGTCCATTTCCCATGCTCTCCACACTGTGTCTCTGCAGCGCCTGCAGCACGGCCGGCCTCAGACTGAAACACAAGTCAGACTCAAAGTCTCTCTGAGCTCGCAGAAGGACTTCCAGCACTCCCAGAGCTCTGCCTGCCAGGGGGGGCTCTCTGCTGCAGACCATGTCCTGTAAGACACACAGTCAGACACATTTAGGAGGGGTTTGTGTAGCAATAATATTTTATATATATTTGTATACACATTCAAACATATTTATTTTCCTAAACTGATATATTCCTGCACTTTAACTGTATCTGCATATTGAAGTATGTATGTTGTAAGTCTCTTGTTTGTTTTTTGTATTTCTGATGACACCTTAAAGAAAGGAGTAGCTCTACTCATCTCATTGTATACCTGTATAATGATAATAAAGGATTCTATTATATTAACACAGTCAAAATAACTAAGGGAATGAATCCAGGTAAACATAAATAAAATGCTGCTTAATATATTTGTGTTTTCTATAAACTAGGTTGATCTAATTGGTATTTAATTGTACTTCAATGATTGAAAAGATGATTGGTCACCGAATGTAGGGGATTGCTTTAGTCGTTGCTATAGTTTGTGTTGTTTGTAATTAATTGTCTCTTTTTACATTCGATCAGTACGGACCACTGTCTCATTTGAATGCATATATTTTGTTTTCCATTTCTAAAAGACAAACACTGGTTATGCATTGTCGAAACGCAATACAACGATTTTTGATCAGATAAGACGATTGGTTTTCTGACATCTAAGGGAACTTGCTTATCAGAACTACGCTGTGGTCTAAAAATAATCTTATCTAATAACCATCTGCTCGCTACTTTGCATTAAGAGATGTGTTCATGTGGAGCGGCATGCCTGTCGCTGAGCTTTGTCAATTAGCACGAGTGGCAATTTCATTTAAATCCTTAATTACAATCTGGTTTCCCTTATTTTATTCTTATGCCTGCTCTCCATGAGAGTTGTACACCTTTTTCAATACAACTTAGACTGGGATGAACTATGGCTGCCCCCTCTCTTTTTGAGACGCAATGAAGGCTTCTCAATTCTCTAATTTCCCCTCCTCGAATCCTCGGTCTTCCGGTAGTGACCCGGAAATGGATTTCAGCGCGCCATATTGAAGGACATCTAATTTCTCTAAATGCTCATCGAGGACCGTGGGGAGATATATCCTGTGTCTGATTGTGTTACGTTTTTATGAGAGTGCTCTCATAATTGTTCGATTCTGAAATTGTATATATTTATATAAATATATGTGTGTGTATGTCCGCATCTGTAGCCTGTTATTGTCTCATTATACCGCACTGTCAATGAATTAAAAGTAAATATATATAAGTCGTCATGAACACATCTGTCCATCAGAGTGCTGCTGTGTCTCCTGTCATCATTAATGGACGTCTCTTTAAAATGACCGCTCAGAGGAGAGGAGTTCTCATTTCTCTAACCGCCTGCTGCTTCCACTCCTCTCTCCTCGGTTCCCCTCCTCAGTCCTCCGCTCGCATCTCCTGTGGGCGGCACCAAGTCTCGAGGTGAGGAGTCGAGGATAGGAGTCGACGGGTTCTCAACATGGCGGCCCCTGAGCCCGCGGCTACCATGCAACAGCAAGAACAGTGCCATTAGATGGCGCCAGTGCTGAGAGAGCTAACATGAAGGGAACCGCAGGGTGGCAGCGACGTTAACTGCGACGACGGCCAAGGGGACACGTCACGTTCATTGGTGAGGTTAAGCCTGGACAAGGTCGAACAAGGAAGGGAAAGCGAAGGGAATAAGCTGTATTAGCAGAGCGGCTGCCATTAGTTAGCTTAGCTATGTACAGTAGTAGAATAAGTACTCCGATGTAATGAGTACCAATAGGCCTACATTTAAAAAAATACTCTATTACAAGTAAAATTCCTGCATTCAAAATCTTAAGTAAAAGTGAAAAATAATCGGCATCAAAATATACTTGAAGTAGTGAAAGTACTCCTTATGCGTTATCGTGACCCATTTCAGAATTTATATATTGAGTTACTGGGTAACTATTATGATATTGATGAGTTTTTATCACAACTGGTAAGTGTAGAGGTCATTTGAAAAACTTGATGTACTGTTGCTGGATATCTCAACCTATAAATATTTGTCAACATTTATTTAATATTTGATATATATTTTGTATTAGCTAATAATCTAAACCTAGAAAAGTTACTAGTATCCAAAAGCTGTCAAATAAATGTAGTGGAGTCTAAGGTACAATATTTTTTTCTAAAAATGTATTGGACTAGAAATATATAAAGTACCAATAACCGAGAGTACTCAGGTAAAGTAGAAGTTATCTCAAAATTGTACTTAAGTACAGTAAATGTTCTTTGTTACTACCCATCATGGCCATGTACAGGAGCAACATGCACTTGCCAAGGCACTGACATGGACGCATGGCTGGGCTTATTTTGTAAACCTGAACAAAGTATAAAAAACTCGGATTACAACCAACACTTCTCTGCTCAGGTACATTTTACTAAACTATTTAAATGGCAAATAATAGTTGGCTGCTACATTAATGCTCTGAATAACAAATTGTGAACCTCTAGCAAGTGCATGATATATTTCTTATGCCTCTGCTTCCTTTTAGCTGCAGATCTTTAAAACTTCTCTTCAAAGTACTGTAGGTGCCAGTGAGCTGCAGCTGGCCAATTATTTTGTTTCTGTAGACAACACAAAGTAATGTCAGATTTCTCTTCTGGCTTCTCATAATAACTGACAAGGTGTTGAAGGCTAGCATCATTTACTGCTGCCATGACTCCACTCTTCATCTCTGCACCCAGGCTTGTTTTGAGTGAGCTGCCTACTTTCTTTCAGCCACACTCAATAAGACTCACCCTCTGTGTGTTTCTTACCTGGTAACCCCACTGCCCTCTTGTGTTCTCATACTTTTTTTACAATTGTTATAGTCCCCAGCAGCTTGTTATAGAAATGTGTTCAGGCAATTTCATATAAAAGTATTTGAGAACATAAAGTAGAATCTTAATGCAGGCTGTTTAAGTATTTTTTGAAATGCCTTTGTTGGTGTTTTTGTATGTGTGCGGTATACTGAAAAAGTCCCCTTTCTTCAGTTATTGAAGAATATTCCTTGCAAAGCTAGCTCATCACCAAGAGTTGGTTTATGATTTTACCTTTTTTTCCTCTCACTGTATACAGGAATAGTAGAAAGTCCAGCCAAACATTGTGGCTTTTCACCTTACAGCAGCCTGTTAAGTCATACAGGGTTTGTCTAGGGCGAGAGAAGCCATAAGGCCAATGTACGAGGTTAACCTTAAGACTCACCACTCCTAAAAGGTACACAAGAGACATGTCATTGCGAGCCACCTCATTGAATACACCCACAGAAAAAAACCACACTAATGACAGCTCCTGTTATGATTACATATGCTCTAAGTGCCCTCTTGTGGTGGTGGGACAGAAATGATTGTTTAAACCAAATCTGCCAAGAGACAATTCTTGGAGAGGTTTTGAAGGACACCATTTGCCCCTTTTCAAAAAATTGTGTTTGAATGCACACATTTTTATTTATTTTTATCCTCTTTACTGCAAATCGTTATTCAGATTTGAAATCCATCCAAAAAGTGTAGACTGTACCTAAAGATTACATCTCACACACATTCTGATGTGCAGTGACATGCCCTGACAAGTCCACTGCAGGCTTAAACAATGGCTGCCAATTTCGACCTCCTCAGAATATGCGTCACGATATCAATCATGCCCCAGAATTAGGCTGCTACCCAAACAAAGGATGCTCAAATGTTGCAGATAAAAGTTTATCAGATAAACCTAATCTGTATTGACAGCTCGGGTCTATACGCTGACGGCTCGCCATCTCTTTGAGCCAAGAGCAATGTTTTCCAGTCTGATCGGCCGAAAAGCCAAACATGCAGGAATCTGGAAGAAATAACAAGGCTTACTCAAGCAGCCGGAAGACTGATGAGACAGGGGCGGAAAACCTTGAAGCATAGTGGGACGGGAAGCTGAGGATATGGTATCTCTCGCTTTTGTCTCAATGGCACAGACAAGGCAAGGTCAGTTTAAAGGTCGGTTGTTGTAGAATAAGAAATGGTTGGCAACTGAGAGGATATGGTGGCAGCCAGTACAGGGAACAAAAATAAGTGAAAGAAAGGAGAAAAAAGTGCCTGCTTATTGCACACATTTTAGCTTCTGGATCATTTAAACAAATGTCTGAGGTTTAGTATTTCCGTTCATATTAAAAAAAAAAAATCGAAATTGAATAAAGCTAATTATAAAGGTTCTTCAGGCTAGAATCCATAGCCTTATTGTATGTAGAAAAAAAAATAGCTGTGCACATGCATGAGTGTGTCTTAACTAGTATTGGAGAGTAATTAGGTACATTATATAAATTATAAGTTAAGATTAACTTTATTGAAACCTTGTCAAAACCAAAAGCTACCCAGCAATACTGTATGTATTTTTTTTAAAGGACCTACATTACCAGCTACAAAAACATTAAAGTGGTTAACACTTTAATCCAAAACAAACTCTTATTCGATAATGTATTATTCTAAAATAGGCTGTTGTGCATAATGAGTGTAGTTTTTTGTTGTTATGCTAATCATTTCCTTTTCAATGCAGAGTTTGACTTGAAACAGTTTTTCTACATTACTAATTTTATCAGAGTAATATATCTATATATCTTGTCCACATCTGGGCTTAGCACCGATAAGATAAACCAGAAATGATAGTCCTGAGGAAGATTTCAACAACATGGGCTTTTGGGGTATAGCTCAAAATCAAACTAACTTCACAAATAATGTCCATTTTCAAACGTTCAATCGATCCAAAAAACTATTGTATAACTAACATGACTGGGTCTCTGCCTCCTCTGTCTTGACAAAGCTCTTTAACAGGCCAACTGTACATCCTTCTCTCTACTGCTGACTGTATACAGTACAGTGTATATATATATATATATATATATATATATATACTGTGTAGGTAATAGCATGGCTCCTGGTGCTGCTTTAATGCCACTCATCATCATCTGTAACACAGCTCTCTCTGTAGTCGTACCATCAGCAGCCAGAACATCCCGGTGAGCAGCAGGGTTGCAAGCTTATCTCCCAGCCCAGTGGAGCAGCTAAATGATGTCGTCATCATCATAAACTTGTGTTGGAGCAGGCTTGGTTTAAAAGAAAAAAAAACATGTGTAAAAAAATACTTTTAAAAATGTTATACTGAGTTCAAACAATGCTAATCTTGTTGCTCGGTCTGTAATCTACATGGTAATATAACTGGAATACTTCAAGCTATTTTGTGGTACTTGTGCTTTTGGCTCTGGTGGACTGTAACTAAGTACATTTACTCAAATACTGCACTCAAGCACAATATGTAGGTACTTGTACTTGATTACTACTTGCTTCATACGTTTACTACATCTCAGAGGCAAATATTGTTCTTTTCACTCCACTAGATTTATTTATTAACTTCAGTTACATTGATTATCGAGATTTATATGAATACAACCAAACAAAGTCAACAGATAAATGTATTATTATTGTTTAAGACAACATTTTGTTGATCCCTTGTTAAATCCATTAGCGTCCCAGAGTTTAAAAAAAACTCCTCTATTCCAGCGGCAGTATTTGAAATGATTAACACACATGCTTCATTATTTTTAAAACAATATTATAAAGGGCATTTTTCTGAAATGGGCCATTGTGCACAATGATTATATGTTTTACAAGTACATTTTCATAGATTCTTCAGTAAAAGATGAGAGCTCTTCTTTTTCTTTTGGTCTCTGGAAAAAAGGGATTGTTCTATTTTTCAAAATCTACAAAGATAATTTGCAGCCTCTCAGCAGCCTTATGCATTTGAGATATTTCAAAAGTCAATATCACAGTTTTTTAAATAATGTAGACCTGAATATCACAGTGGCCCATCCACCTGGAATGCTAGTGCGTAGCCTCTGGCTCAGCTTAATTAACTCATCTGCGTAGTTACAGAGGGCATAATGGGGGAGAGAAATCATTCATCACCAGAACATCCGTCCCCACTGATCTGACTTCAAACAGTTTCTCTATGTGCTAACAATCGCACGCAGTCCCAGTGATCCTCCTCACATATCACGATCAGTCGACAACGTTTTTACACAACCACGCTTTGGAAATCCGTGATTAGAAAGGAAATATTATTTATTAAACTCATAATTTTACAATTAAATCATCCTGTAGGCTGAAATAGACTTTTTAAGATGCTAAGTTATTCCGGGCAAGATGAAAGAGGGTAGGGTAGGCTGCAGTTTGGTGGGTGGCTAATTCCTGAAATAGGACTGTCAATTATGCATGTGTCAGTCTGGCTCACTCCCTGCAGTGTGAGAGGGGCTCTCTGTCTGAGCAGAGGAGAAGCAGAGAGGGGAGGACACTAGAGGGAGACAATTTGTTCACATCTGCAGCTTTCTCCACAGTTTTCCTCTGGATTCTAGGTTTCACTGTAATAGGCCCTCCTGAGGACGGCAGAGAGCACTCAATCCACGGTGATCAATACAGAATCATTTACAAAATCCAAAAGGATTAAATTAACAATGCCTCAAGGGTGTTTGAATAACATCCATAACAAATGTATGTAAGTGGGTGAAGGTATTTAATCTGAGCTATCTTTTAGTGTTGGATTAATATATATTGGATTCTTTCACATTTTATGCTTAAAACAAGCTATGCAAGTCCCCTTCGACTTCAAATTTCATTCAGTGTTATCATCCCCTGTATGTATATCTTTTAAGATATTTGAAGGTTTAAATATATATTTTGCGATTCTTGCTTGATTATGTGTTGTAATCTGTGTCGAAATAAGGGGTTATGCATGGTTGGAGAACAATTTCTCCAAGGTCAAGTGAGGATTCTGAGGGTGTAAAACGATTACTGCAACAGGAAACAGGATGCCTCTTCTCAAAACAGCATCTCATAACATTGCCGGCAAGTCTATTGCTTCTCTCACTTTCTTTCCCCCCTCAGCTCTTTCACACACTATCAATTTTACTTCTCTCTCGACTCCTCCAAATCCTCCAGTTTTCATGCAAAGGCTCGGTTAGCTTTTTTTCTTTTTTTTGCATGCTGAGTTTCCTCTCTATTGAGAAGCGGTTCATTTTCCAGCCCCTGAATACAGGCTCCAGTTGCACCGATACAACTACTGTATATGATTTCACAATCTTTGCCTTGATTTCCAAAGTGAATTATCATTCAACGCAGATTATTTCAAAGCGTGAGGGATATACAAATGTCTCTTTGTAATGAATTTTTTTGACATCTTCCATTGATAGGAACGTCTTCAACAGCTGTCAGCTTTATGAATGCTTCCAGGCCATGGTGTTTCTGTGTGATCAGCATCAGTTTTAGGGATATTTGTGGGTACATAGAAAATTAAAACTTGTTTTCTTTTACTCCTTGCACGATACTAAACTCAGAGCAGCTCTGAAAGCATAGCGCTTTAATTTGCCTTCAGAAGGTTAAACATTTTAGGCTCTTTCATCAAGGATTGGTGGCTGCTAATATTAAAGGAGAACACCCCTCTATTTAAAAAGATATACCCTTTTCTCCTTCAATCAGTCTAAAAAGGATCTAGACATAGACTTTTGCTGAAATATGATATGCTAGATTTTAATAGAAAGCAGTGGTGTGTCTGCTCTGGGGTTAAATCTGATTCAGAACCCTAAATCAGATATTGTAAAACACCACACTTTTTCTGACTTTGCTCTCTTCACGGTATAACGAAAAGTGAATAGAAAGGCCATGATTACAATGTTCAAAAGGCAGAATAATTCATAACCACACTGTGAAACCTGGGACCCCAGTGTTTTTATTTGAGCATAAAACGAAGTTGCTCTTCATGTGTTAAATCCACTGTGATTTTTGCACACCTTGTGATCACTGTAAAGCCTATTGTTACCCTGAGCTCATATTCCGTATCAGTTTATAACCTCCCTCCCTCACACACTGCATGCGTGGATGTGATTTTCTCACAATCAGATTTCAGGCACATGCTGGAAGACACTGTCACACATTCAACAACTTATAGTTATTTTACGTATCACCAGTTGGCATGGTACAGAACAATAGTGCATACAAGGTAGAAGGTGTCACATTTCCATTTGCTCTGACACTCCTGTGCTGCAAGGAATTGCCACCATTTCCCTCCATTCCTATCTTACACAGCTGCGATGTAGAGTGTCCCCTAACTAATGACAGCATTTTAGCTGTTTAACTGTCAAAAGTCTTGTTATTTGGGTTTTATCTCAGTCATTGTTTCAAAAACATGTTGCCTGGCTAGATAAGAAATTCCCTCTGGTGGTGCCCTGAACAGTCAGTACAGACGGGCCTATTCAAAAAACTTACTGAATGTGAATAATGAAAAAGGATCACTAGTCACGTTTATTGCCGAGCTTGTTTTGTTGTAATTATTCTCCTGCTAAGATGAATGAAAACTGCGTTTATATAGAATGTATTGTCAGAGATTGCTGTGCCATGGATACAAAGAAATGTATAATGCATAATTTAAAACATAATTTGTTCATGAGATTTAGTTTTTCTTCTATTCTATTTAGAGCATACTTGCAAATAATGTGTATTAAAAACAGTTTCCCCCCCACAAATGTCATTCATGTTTGTTTTATTTATTATTTCCTTCTTCTTCTTCAGGGTGATGGGGGGCAGAGGCAGTTTATCTCCACATGCATTGTGCAGGAGGGAGGGATGGCCGCTCATTACAGGTAATCTACATGAAAGTATTCATAATAAATCCGCTGAATGTATGGATACCATACTTTATTGATCCCTGGAGGATAACTCTTTGTTGGCTTTCATAATTAATAAAGCAGCTAAAGGTCATGCTCGGGGTCAGCTGCAGAGATTCAGTATGGTGCTGGGAGACCTTTTCCAAACAATCGAAACCCGCTTAAACACGTACTGTATGGCTCATGAGACTTTCACTAATAATCAGCTTACCTGGGTCAGCACCTACAGTTGGGCACCTTTTTAAAAAAAATAGATTTTCTTATCTTCTTTAGATTCTGTTTCTGTATCATTGCATGATTCAATCTCAATCTCAATGTACTTTGTACTATTTTTATTCAGCATTGTTGTTAATGTAGCATGCAATTTATAATATGTTTAAAGCTGGAAGACTTAATAAATGTGCACCTAGTAAGAATATGAATTAACTAAACCAACAATGACCTCTTATTGAAAACAAATAAGGATGACATATCACTTTGCAATCATATCGTTAGCAATCATTAAAAAAAAACTATTACAGTATTTTAAGGGATAAGACATTCAATTGTTGTTAGTGATAGTTATTATCATAAGCATGCTCTCCTCAACTTTTTTTTATAAATAAAAGATACTAGTCGGCTGCACAATATCTATTTGATAACTTATTCAATATTATTATAATATTCAACTTTAATTGAATAATCTTATTTCTTGATAAAGCATTTGTAAGCCATACAAATCACGATCATTGAAATATTAACATGCAAAAATAAAAATGCCCTACTTTCAGAGGGACTATATAAAACGGCGAATGGATATCTTAATTTGTATAATAAATAATCGCGCTGCTGCTTTGAAAAGCTTGACTTGTCTGTTGAATATGTTAACGTGGCTAATTAAGTGTAACTTTTCTTGGCCAAATATTTTTTTGTTTGTTTTAATGGTATGTGTCCACTGATTTAGAAGAGCAATAAGCCACTTTCACCTCTAGTGGCTTAGTGCTTAATTAAATGACAAATCGGAGGATTGGTTTGCAGATTGCCTGAATTGACGTCAATTGGATTGGTTAGGTGACAGAGGCAGGCTCCGCCCCTCCGGGCCAAGGTAGAGCGTGCTGCGAGAGGGAGGAGGGAGCAGGGGGCTGAGCTGATCCCACGTGTGACGCTTTCATTCCCGGCTCAGTAATATTCTCATAGCGGGGCTTTGCATATCTCCTGCCCGTATCTGTGTGTGTCTGTCACTGTTACTGTAGTCCCAGCCTATAGTTTGAAATAGATATGGAAGGAGACGGGATTCAAGCCACATCCGGAAGCCTAAACGACTCACAACATGACCCGGGGTAAGAATCTTTCTAAATTTAATCCAAAGGTACGGTTTTTTTTCTTGTTTCAACATCTTAGAGAGGACTTCGACTGCCGTGTTGGATTCGTCCCTTCACAGTACGCACTTAAGCCGGTCTGTTTCCAGATTCAGTTTAAGACCTCAGTTTCGTAGCCTCCCCCTTTTATGTAGATAGACTATAATTACGAAGCGCGAATGTGTTTTCATAGTCTTCCTTTATCCTTTAAGGTCGCTTTTAGAAGTAGTTAGTCGTCAAAATGGCCGAACTGACATCTGGACTCACTTCTGTTGTGTTTTCCCCTTACAGTAAAATGTTTATCGGTGGCCTCAGCTGGCAAACCTCACCAGGTGAGACTGTTATTCTCTTTTACAACGTGTCCAGTATTTCTTGTTGTTTTTGTCGCTGTGACTGAGTGCTCGCTGCTGCCCGTGTATGTTCGTGCACTGTGCAGTAGTGTACTGTATGGGATATCTCAGTAGTGTGTGCGCACGATGTTATTTTTGATCTCCGTCCATCTAAAGTCCTCTATTCGACCCCTATGCGCATCGCGGGGTGTTTTTATTTCAATACAGTGACAACAGCATGCCCATATGTTTCTGTCAAAATGACCCGACATATTTTCTCTGTTCACAGACAGCCTTAGAGACTATTTTAGTAAATTCGGAGAAATAAGAGAATGTATGGTGATGAGAGACCCCACGACAAAACGCTCAAGGTAAATACAGGGCTTTTTATCTACTTTTCCTTCCCCAGTGCATGCGGCGATATCGCTCACTTTGTCCGTGTTTCGTTTCGTATTAATCCAGCGTGTATGTGTGTTTGTGTGTCCGCGCGTGCATGTGTTCGTGTGTGTCCCCGTGTGCGCGCCTGCGTGTGGTTTCACAGCAAGCCAGATAAGCTTAAATGCTCACTGCTGTAAAGCTGCAGCCCAATGCAATTTGACATTGACTTTGTGACTGCACCACAATGTTGGTGTAGTGTCGCCTCACATTGTGACATACAAAATAATGATCAGCAGTGTCCACAGATTCTCTTTTAAATCTGCTATAGGATGTTCACAATGTGGATTATAAATACATTTACACATAAATATTGTCACAATAATAAGGTCATAGGAATATTATCTGAAGTATAACATGTAATGTCTTTCTTTTAATCATTTGTATTGTAAAGAAATATGTATTTTGTGTGTATACATTTTAATATTTGTGTCTTTGTGTCTTTTGCAGAGGATTTGGGTTTGTTACGTTTACAGATGCTGCCAGTGTAGATAAAGTCTTGGCTCAACAACACCACGAATTAGACTCAAAGACGGTGAGTTAATTTTATCTACACTTACATAAGTGTGTATTCCTTGTTTAATGTTTGTACTGCCAGTGGAAACCCGTCATGTCATAAATGTGTGACTTTTTATTGCCTAAAGGGCTTGTGGGTAAACACCTCTTGCAGGCTGTGTGGATCAAGGTCATGTAAAAAGGCTAAATGCATGATGGTACCCTTCAACACTAACAGCTTAGCAATAAAACACAACTGCAGGGGAATATTGTGTGTGTTCACTTTCACTTCTTTGGATGAACGCGGCTGACACGCCCCCTTCTTCGCTGTGGCCACATGTGTAGTGTGCACATATCTCATGTTCCACTGAAGGGCGTGCTGTCTCAGGCCTGCTGCCTCGCTACTGTTTGACCCAGCAGATATAGCATTGTGTAATGCCTGACGCACTGATACTGTAAATGTAAAAAAAAAAACTTTACCCCCAAAGAAATGTCGCCCTAATGTCAAACACGGAGTTCTGTATTTGTGAAAACTAAAGCTTGATTACATTTGTACATGTTATTTAAAGTAATTGTTCTTTTCTAATGTATAACAATGTATTTTTTGAATTAGTCATTGTAAAAGCAATAACCGTTATGAAAGCATGTTTATTTAGAAACTAAATTGCTTGCACATATTTGGGAACTGATTCAGACATACACCCATGCACAATGAACACACATGAACAAAGCACATTGTACTTCCCTTTGACATTTTCAGTAGGTTAATAATTAAAGATGTGATTTTTGAAAGATGTCTGGAGTGATGGATTAGACGGGGTTCAGCTGAAATTTTATTTGGCTGGAAATTCAGCTCGGTAGGTGGTAATATCAGGGTATGCCAGCATAGTTCTGTGTGTGCTATCTTAACTGAAGGCAGGTCTAGATGGAGGAATATGTTTAAGGATCAAGAAAGACAAATTGTATCTGATGATACTTACTAGACCAGTAATGTTAAAGATGTGTTGTCCATTATAATGATATTTTTTAGCCTGAGTGCTTTTTGTTGGGTAGTAGACATTGCTTTATTTTCTGTAAAGTTCCCAGGGTATGGCTTTATTTTGTTGTTGTTGTGGGCACTGAGTTTTCCAGACAGTTATAAGAACAGCTCAGTAAGGAAGGCTTTACTTCTATAAACTTGCTATTCCTACCGGTCTAAAAAAATGTTATTTAACATTATAAAAAAAGAGACATGCATACCTTTTACAAAATGATTGATAACACTTGATGGGCATGCCGTAGATAATTAGCCCCCCCCCCAACTCATACAGCCTTTTATGTTATGCGCAGTGTATCACCTAAACATTGTGCTTTAGTGTTCCTATGTCTTATGGGGAAATTAATGACAGTCAGTGAATCATCAGTCATTAAATATATAAAGGGCAGTTATTGACATTGCAAGGAACAATAATTATAAGTGATGGCATTGCAAATATCTGTAGAGTACATACTGTAGATAGAGGAAATTATTCAAACGCACTTTGAGGCAGAATATAAGGCAATTTGATAACTTTAAGCAAGACATTTTTATTGAACAACTTTGTTGCAGTATATACTTACAGTGAAGGTCGGGGGGGAAACGTGTGCGCAGTTTTATACCTAAGAGTTGTCCGGTACAGCCCCAGTTTATTTCCTTTTTTAAACGGAGCAGGTGTTGGTTCAACGCTTTGTCCGAAGGCACTATGAGAGCTGCAGCAGCAGGAAACAGTTACATTCCTTGAGAATTTAAAATGATATTCAGGATATTCATTGGATTTAACTTTATGACCTCATGCTCATAGCACAGTCTCAGTCCACTGCTACTTCAATGTTGCAACTGACTTATTGATTGCAAAATAGTTTTTCCACCCGTAAGAAAAAGCTACTTTTTTCCTTATCATAAAAGTTACCAAACTTTCGCCTGCAGTTATTGTCATTATCAAAATGTAGAATATCCTTTGCCTATTTTGTTATGCATTCGGCTGGAGGTAAAGCACTTGTTCCACAAGCATATTAAGTGCTATGCAAAATGTGTTCTATACAATTTTCATTTTCTCAAATTGTGAGCCACCTGTTCTATATCCACATAAAAATGCTCAAAGCGTTGCAGCTACATATATGTACATTAACAATTGTAGCATATCACACTTATTGTAGCCTATAGGTAGTTTTTGCTAATGTCATCAAAGCCTCCCCCTTACTGAACAGTGAAATTTTACCCAGAATTGCAGCACAGCACTGAACTTGTTCAATGTCTGTCCTTACCTAATTGAAAAGTTACACAGGGCTTTTGGCGAATCCTTAAAAATGTAACATAGCCCGTATTATTCCCTTTGTAAGGCAGTTTAATAAAGAAAATCTATATGCTGTTGTGGTGGATTTTCATTGTAAATATGTTAAGGTATTTATCAGGGCTTTCTTTCTCCCTGCTTTTATTAGATGGCATATAGAAGAGAGCTGACAGGAAATTAAGGGAGAGAGAGTCCAGGCCAGACTCCATCACATGGTCAGCGACTTAAACCCTCAGGCCACCAGACTGCCTCCAATAAATATTTGTTTACAGACTAATAACATCATCATTATAGACTTATACACAATCTTTATTCAGAAGAATATATGGTGCCAAATCATATTTGCATTCCTGTCTGATATCAATATAGACATTTGTTTTTGGAATGAGTCATTTGCTTTGTTTTCATGGGCAAGAATTGTGTCTCCATACCCTCCAACCTAAAATGCATTGATGGTACTGATAGTCCTGTAATAATAGGGATAACTAATGCCTCCGTCACAATAAACAACAAAGTGAAGCTGAAGCAAAGCTTTGTTTAGCTTGACATTTTTATAATCAGATGAGTGTTTGACAGTATAATTGACATACCAAAGATCCTGACTCAAATACATGCAGAAATGGATATTTCCTAGCTGCTAATGTGCTGTTGTTTATCCGTTGGCGATGAAATAGCAGATTGCAAACCTAAGGCAGCTGTCTGTGTTGTTTTCCTCACCATTAGTCATTGGGCTGTATCTGCTGTGCTGGATATCTCCACGCTCACGCTATCAAGATCGCATTGCATTAGGATATATCATATCTGTTTTTATAAAGTTGCTCAGCACGAATGGGAAGAAGGAGCCGAGTCCAGAGAATGTGGATGGTTCTTGATGCGTTTGCAGATGTTGGTTTGATACAAGCCTCCTACTTTTGCAGTGCTTGAAAGAATCCTTACCAATGTTTTTGTCCGGAGTAACCTTGAAAGGCGTCAGTGGCTGGAGGTTCTGTGACAGTGAACAAGCTGAGTTAGATTATTCAGTAGAAATCATACCCACCCTTTGTTATTATCTAATTGTATGAGTGATTTAGTTTAATGGGCGAAATAAATGAATGTGGCTTTTATTTAACAAACTATTAGTATTTGTTGAATGCAAACACAAAAGAGGCATTTATTGCTTTGATTACACTGGTACCTCACAAAGAATTTCTTCATTATATTCGTTATTAATGTGACATCCACACAAATGGCAGGATGTGCACGCGATCACAGTTGTCGTTCTTCTGCTTTCTGATTTTTACCGTGTGGCTGCTTTTTGTCCGGTTATGAAAACACTCAGAAAAGGATGAATGTGAATGAGACATATGGAGAAGAACAGCCTGGGGCTTCAAAACACACATGCTGGTAATTCAGAACATATTTACCATTTTTCATGATGCTTTGTTCGGTTTAGAAATATGCAACTCAAAGCATCTGTTCCTGAAGATGTTTCCAGGCAGACTGGTATGAACAGGAGAGATCATAGCACATGATTTTGCATTTGAGAAATACACTTGGAAACTTAACAAGGCAGTAGATTGATGCAATGTTGGCATTGGGGCTAAACAATGAATCAAAAATAACGTTATAGTACAATTTTCAGATTCCAGGAGGTAAAACATGTGTTGCAATACTTCTAAATTAAGTATTGCAGAGATGTACAAAGTTGAATATTGTATTCTACACACTGGGAAATACATCCACTATGCAAATTTTATTAGATTTCTCAATGAAAATGAGAATAATGATGAAGCCATTCCTTGAAGGAATTGTGAATCCTATTACAATTGCAATATCAGTCTTAATAATTGCTATGATGTATAATTTCCAAATCGTTCAGACCTAGTTGCGTCTTTAAATGTTTAATGTGAAGCGTTTATACAAAATAAAATACAATTTCATCAAATATCCATAAGGGACCCACCAATTGTTAATGCAATATATATTTCTTCAAGGCAGCGGGAGATAATTCCTCTTATGTTAACAATTTATGGTTTAATTTCTTACAACCATATCTTTGTTTTCTTGTAAGAGAAAAATTCTATACGTTCCTGGATGTTCCATATGGAGGACCCCCGGTCAAATTGGACCTGCAGTTTTGATGTTTAAGGTGAGGCAGGGAGCAACCCAAGAGGAAAGGCACGGATGAGCAGCTGTTCTTGGCAGATCAAAATCATATTCCTCCGATAGGATAAGGTTGTAAAGTCAAATCAGTGAGCTAAACTCTGACTCGCTCTTGTTTAAGAAAAGCAGGTGCTCTGTCTTCTGCAGTTAATTATGGCTCAAGGCGTTATTACTTCACGCTGTATATGTCTCTTGTCGGTACATACAGAACATGAGATGTTTGTCAGGCCGGTAATGTAATATCTTCTGTTATACCAGTGAATCTGGATCATACTCATAATGGTGTTGCATATTTCCTTCGTGAAATTCTCATTATTGATTTGACTGGCTTTAAAAACTCTTTGAGGTGTTATCCCATCCGCAAAAAAAAGAAATCTGTAAAGATTGACAGCACAGATATGGAATATGTTACGTTTTAATTCTTGTCTTTTCCGTCGGTATCTCACAAACACACCTGTGGACCTGCTCACACTATAAAGTTGGGGTAAAAAGCTGCAAGCTTTGATAAGCCGTTTCCTTTTAGCTTAAACACCACGCCATCATGCCGGTGTAGATACGTCTTAAGAGAGAGGAAGAGAGTTTACCCAGGAGCCGCATTAATACATGAAATCCTTTTATAAGATGTGAACTTAAGATATAGGCTGTTTCTCGGCACAGATCTCCAACAGTCGCATGCAGAAACAGCCCACAGAGACCCTGTAGTAAAGGGCTGTGGAAGATAAAAGATGGAGGGGGAGGCAGGGTAAGAAGGGGATGTTCTCATTTATTATGTTGACATATCAGGTTGTATGATGTCTTGAGGAAATCCGCCTTTGTTCTGTCTGGGATAATGTTTCATCATAAAATAAAGATGCAGAGAAGGTCTTATTTTGTACAATTTTGGGTGATGTAAAGAGGCCATAAGGTGAGAAATACTTACCAACACACTGTAGAGTCCTGGTTTGCTTAACAGTGAGGACAAAGCTCCCGACTACAGCTACGTTAGCAGTAGCAAATCTTTAGATTGTCATTCTATGGTGCTCCGCAGGTACTGAACTGTGTAAACTTGTGTAGGTGCTACCTGAGGTTCAAACATTGCAAAAGGCTTGCATTCCGTAATTGCAGTGCCTTTTGAAAATGACATCACATTATAGGTTGTCTGTCAATTGTACATAAAAGGTACTGCTACCATTAGAGGGTTTTAGTACATTAATCAAAGGAAAAAAGGACCCCATAGAACCTAAATTACAGACATTTATAGATAACAGATGCCTCTAATAATCATACCTGTAAGACTGAAGAGCTGCATGAGTGTGTCTACATTTGCCCCAGGTTTCCTCGAGATCAATGTAAACATCATATCCCGAATGAGACCAGGATTCATATCCCTGTGTACATGATTCTAACTATATCCTTTTTCTTGGAAGGACATATACCATCAATTATTATTCTAATTTTATTATAAAAATATATGATATTGGGCAACATCTTTGAGCCTGAACTGTCTGTGGACTACTTAAGTGTCATATTGCTTTTACTTTGCTTAATGTAAAACAAAAACCTCCACTTTCATACCCAATAAAACAACAATAGAAAATGTTGTTGTACATCAGTCACGTTTATTTCTCTGCTCCTTAATGAATTTTACGACCTTCATACTTCAGTGTTAAAACAATAAATGGAAGGTAATTTCCATGTGTTTACCTGCTTAATAGCTGGTTCCCATCGTTTGAGCAGCTAATCTGGCAACTAATAAAACGTAATGTTCAGGTGGAGCATATTCATATTCAGAGCAGATTGTTTGCTCAACTCGCAGTCAGGTTTCTAATAATCTATGTGCCGTTTATTTTGCATGCACAGCTTGTAATGTTTTCATAATAAAGACATTTCCTAGAGGGGGATTAATAAAGTACTTGCTACTAGAAGATAACCATAAAGCTGGATGGGAGGTGTCGCTATCTACGAAGATGTTGCGTGTCTTTTTAACTTATGTGCTTTTTGGGACAAATATCCCTTAAAAACACCTTTTTACTTCTACATCAGTTTGTGATTTGTTCCCAGAATCAATTTCAACAAATCACAGAGTATGCTTTAATTTGTTGCATTCAGCTGATAGAGAATAACATTGAAAGTAAAAGCACAGTGAGGATAAGAGAGTGCCCTCCCCCCTAACACATTAAGGGAAGAATAGTATACTCAAAAACAAAAACATGCAAAGTGCATCACTAATAGGTTGGTGTTTTTAATAAAAGCTAACATTTTGAAGATATAAATGAAATCAGACTTGAGGGAAATGTTGCACCTTGTGTGGAAACTCCTATAACAAGTGCCCAGGTTCGGTTGACTGATCCCAAACCCTGATGGTATGTGAGTTGCATAACCAAAATGTTTCAGGAAGGAAGTATCGGGTCAAACCGGGACAGCATAGTCTCTGGTTCAAAGGTTTGGTTACACAGTAAAGTCAGGGGTGGAAGGCAACTAAGTACAATAGGAGCTTTCACACCGCAGTACTTTTCCCACAAAGGTTCATGAGAACTTAGTTCATCAGAACTCTTTAGTTCTGATTAACTAAGTACAGATCGCGTTCACACCGGAATAAGTCCCTGGGGGTGGATTAGGCAAATGAAGCCGCTGACGTCACTTCTTCTTCTTCTGCTTTGGGTTTACTGGCAGACCGCAAACAACTTCACGGCGTATACTGCCGCCCAAAATCCCCGGCCGGAAGTCCCCGGAGTTGGGGACTGGCCTTCCAAGTAAATCGCCAGAACGCCGACACCTCCTCATCTCCACCGCTCCCATGTTTTATTTTGTGTTGCCATAAGTTAGTCTCTCTGTGTTTCTGCGCTGGGCTAATGCTAATGCTAATAATGCTAATGCGAGGATAATAAAATGGTGGCTTCACAACACTTTTTTTGAGTTTTACAGGGCGTGGTTTGCAATCCGCCCAGCCAATCAGAAATGTAGCTCTTTTCTCACAAGAGAGCCGCATGAGAGTCCCTGCTCTCTAGCAGGGACGGAAAAGGGGGTAAAAAGGTTCTCATGAACTAATTTTAGTTCCGGCTCTTTTTGGTGTGAACACGACATTTCGGAACTATATCGGAACTAAAGTGGGAAAATTACTCCGGTGTGAACGCGGCTATTTACTCAAGAACTGTTCTTTTTTAAAGTACATGTACTTTACTTGAGTATTTCCCTTTTATGCTACATTGTACACATTTTGAAAGCAAATACTGTACTTTTTACTCGACTACATTTATTTCAGGACATTATTTAGTTCATATTTTGATACAAAAATTGAATTTAACTTTTTTTTTTTTTGTGGATGGAGATACCTGGCATTCTTTTCACCTTTTTAACAGCTCCAAAATCCAAATGTAAAACACGTTACTGGATCACTAATTATAATCCAGTGTGTGATGGCCACTTAGATGAGTACTTTCAGATTTAGTACTTAAGTATATTTTGCTGCCAATACATATTTGAAATGCAGGACTTTTACTTGTAACAGAGTATTTGTACACAGCAATCTTACTACTTTTAACTTAAGTATAACATCCGAGTACTTATTACACCTCAGAGTAAAGTGCAGTGCACATTTTAGCTATTGGCCTTAGTTATGATGGCACTTTCACATTTTTACACATTAATATGTAAACCAAAGGGAAACGATTGCTTCGTCTCCTCTCCTCCTGTTCAAATTTCTCGGTCATTCATCATAAGTTGTGACCTAAAAAGGTGCTGCTACAAGATTTCTCAGAAGGATTGGTTAGTACCGTAAGTCCTCTTTGCCTCATTTGGTTGCATTGCCTTGAGAGTGACTTTAAACAATCCACAGTAGCCTCATTACAACACCATTCTGTGCATATAATTGCCTCTTTTTGATAGTTGTAGTATTTGCAACTGACAGAAAACTATAGGACCTCCATTGTTTTTCAGTGCTCTCTTGAATCGGAAAGCCTCGTTGTGAAAAATAAATTCTCAGCAGGAAGGAAAAACAATTAGTTGACACAATATGTTGAAATGAGGTTTAATAGGT
Organism: Notothenia coriiceps; assembly: GCF_000735185.1. Classification (NCBI taxonomy): domain Eukaryota; kingdom Metazoa; phylum Chordata; class Actinopteri; order Perciformes; family Nototheniidae; genus Notothenia; species Notothenia coriiceps. The sequence goes on from NW_011341538.1 coordinate 42,529, forward strand.
TTTGTATAGGCTTAAAAAAAGTCAGATATATTTCCAAGTGTATATAGGACTTTGGTATTCTAAGCATAATGTGTTGTCTTTGCTCAAATAGGGCACACAGAATAATTGAGTTTAAATTGGTTATGCCTGGGGCTAAGTGCTAAAACAAATCTTTAAATTAAATTCATTACAAGCAGGGGTTGCCATACCCAGGTGTTATTGAATTCATTTCTCATTTTGACCTGATTTAAAAAGATTACCGTAATAACTGAGACTGACAGAAAAGATGACAATGACATTGCACATCATGGTTTCCCTTCAAACACATTAAAACGTGCTCAGTCTCATTGGCTTAATTGATCTGTGCAGATGGTGTCTTTATGTTCTTGTGTTTCTTAATTCGTTCTATTTTCATTGTTTTCCTCATCAGGAAGAGATTTGTTTTTTCATAAATATATCCATCTGTGCTCAAGGAGTAACTTTTATGGATGCATATAATTAGTATACTGATTGTAGATGTGAGTTTAATACGCAGCAGAAGATATATAAAAAAGGATTTTCAGTTAAAAACAAAAGCAAATCTTTCCTCTTACAATTTCTTTGGTATTCAGGCAAAGACAATTGAGGAAGACATTGCTGTATGAGATAGTTCCTCTACATTGTAAAGGTTGATGAGACCCCCCACATACCTTCATACCAGTGAAATGAATTAGGGAAATGTAGCTAATGAGATAACAAGCATAAGATGGAGAAACAGGCTGATCTGACGCATCCTCCTGGTTATTTGGCAATATCTGGAGGCGTCAGAGGCCCCAGACTCTCATTTTCTCCCTGTCATATTCAATCAGCGATTCCTGCCTAAAATAAAAGCTGCGACCATGACCGGCAGAGCGATAGTGTGGCTGGCTTGCTCACTAACTTGTTCTTCTTTTTCTGTTGTTGTTTTTTGAATGTACTATATCAGTTGACACCATCGTAAAATGATGTCGTATCACCAATATTAGTCAGTAATTAGCAGTCTTTTAAATGTGCTTTGCCATAGTGCATCGCCAAATACCTTTCTACATTTGTATCAGTAGTAGAAAATATCAAAGTAATGTCAGGGATATTTGATATATTTTCAAATCCTCATCATTTCACTTCCATTAGTCAGACTTGAAGATATTCATTCGAGATGTTAGTCTGTTTTTAACCTAATTGCTCAGCGAAAATTCCGAAAAACTAAGCCGACCTGCGTGAAAGCAGTTATGGGGCCTAATCTCTGCACCTGTCTAATTATAGAATGCTGTATAGTAGGGATTCATTGAATGACTGATAGGCTGCTACAATGCTGCATTGTGAATAAAAGAGCTTTTTTGAAGCTTTATGTAGCAACATTTAAATAATAATAAATGAATCATGATTGATCAAATGTCAACTTTTTGGTGAGAAACTTCAAAAAAAAAATGTGTTGTCGTAAAACTGTGAAGTAACACCTTCTTTTTTTTTGTGAAACCGCTCAATGAACTACATCTCCCGTATCGCACCACACACCAAGACGGCCGTCACGTTGGCACATTTCACTTCTTTCTTTCAGGCGGAAAGTATTAAAAGAGGTGAAAATCACTACAAGTCTGGGCATGTTGAGAGCTGTACATACACAAAAGGGGAGTTAGTCGGTTCCGTAAGAGCCAGCATGCGGGACCGGGATTCTGGGATTTGTAGTCTTTCTAGTTGCGTATTTTTCATAGTCTTATATTTCAACAGTTTTACGACAAACTGTGACTTTTTTGACATGGAAATGATTTTTTAAGATTGACAAACTTCATGTGTAATTCGTGCCACAATTCAAACGGGATCGAAAGATACATTTTCGCTCCCCATTGACTTCAATACATACTTTTTCCGAAATAAGGTCCCATGGGTAGATGTAGATGGGCGGGACTTCGCATCTCTATAGTTTTGTTACAAATATATATTCCATGTTTTTAATTTGTATTATTCTTCTTCTTATTATTATGCATGTAATTTGACATTTAATTTAGCAAACATTTTAATAGGAATATAATTGTTTATTTATACTTATTTCAATTGTATGTTCTTCAGCAAAACAGCACTTTACAATACACACCATAGATACCAATATTTGTTCCAGTCTACCCTGATCAAGGAACAGTTTCAACGTTTGTTTGGGATATTGGTGAATATATTTTGTAAAGAGCCTTGTATACCAGCTGCTACGAAAAAATAAAAAACATCAATTGCTTTTTATCTGCCGACTAAGACAATGTGACTCATCAATGATCAGGAGAAAAACATGATCAGGGCATGTAGTTGTCAGATTTGATATTTTTGACTGCCACATGACTACAAGGGAATTAGCATATTAAGATACACATAACCATGACTCAGCCGTTCCTCGTGAAAATAACTTATAACCTTAACCAGAGCGGCGGACAGAGGGGAAAAATTAAAGGTCAGATTAAACAAAAGTCAGCTTCAATGTAGGAGAGCCATTGTGCAATGAAAAAAAAACATCCTTCCTATGTTCTAATCATCCTTTTGTTGGGCCATTTATGTGCACTTAATTTGTAACTGCAATAACTTTGACAGCTCCTGAATGCAGATTTAGTGTAAAAAATGCTTATTGAATTCAAGAGCAGACTTTCTATCGCCACAGGCAGCTTTTGTTAATCTTAATGGCCTAGATACATTCTTAATATTGTCAATTGAAAATATCACAATTTGAATACATTTTGAATCTGTATTACTGCTTTTAAAGTCCTAGTATTTATCCGTGGTCACAGAGGATTTACAATATGAATGCTTGGACTCTGGGGAGCCTTTTGTGGTCTTACAGTTTGAGAAATATTTTTAACACCTATTCATTGCTTTTCACCAAAAACCCAGCGTTTCTTTTAACAACAATTTATTTTCTCCTTCTCAGATTGATCCTAAGGTTGCCTTTCCACGTCGCGCCCAGCCTAAGGTAAGAATAAATTGGTCACTAACCCCGCTCAAAGAAAATGATTATGTCTCATGTCACCGGCTTACCTAATTTTGTGTGCTCACACAGCAGACACAAAGAAGCGGTGGTTGTCTGTTTGTTATTGTCGAGAAATACCTAGTGTGGCTCCATTGTTCTCACCTTGCCTGTGCTGTTTCACCAAAGCAATTAAAGTTGGACAAATAAGACTTAAAGGAAACGTTCAGCATGATTGAGGTTATGCTGATTTATATACACATCATTTTTTCCCTGTGCTTTTATGCTTATATTTGCATTTCATCCCTCATTATAGTTTTTTTTTTAAATGTCACCATTTTTAAATGTGTTATTAGAAAATAGCTCAATGCCAATTTTAGGCTGCAATAGTATAATCAGGCTCATTGTGTGTTTATGCAACAGAGTATAAATGTGAAACCATCTTATTGGTTTGATGGGGGAACTTGTAACTGACAGGAAGTGGGTTCATATGTCTGCAGTTATCTATTTGTTGGAAGTTTTATGCAGGTGTGAAAAATAGGACGTGGAGAAATAATGTCATCCCGTCTTGTGTTGTTAAAGGTTTTTTTAAGGTGCACGTTTTTGTAAAAAGCTAAGAGTTTTATTCTTAGATGATTGTTGACATCTCTGACAGGGATGCATTTAATTTGCTGGTGGAATTATACGTCTATTGAGTTGTTTTCTTTTGTATTTGGAGTTGAATAGGATTGAATGACATAAGTGATTAAGAAATATCTGTAATTGTGGTGCATGCATCGAGAAATAGTCACAATTAGCATTGAAACAATGGGTGATTTAAAAGACAAGCCAAACTCATATCACGCAGGAACTGATGTATGAGCTCCTCATGATGCTTATTATCTTTTCTTTTTCCTTTTTTTGATTACTGGTCTCGAGCAATTTCTATTGACTATTAAATATTCAGCGTGTGCAGATGGTTTTGTGTCGTAGTCAAGGGCTTTGTTGACATACCCTCTCACACCGTCCCCCAGCTTTAGTGTGAATGCACGGTACAGTGTAGCGCTATTCAACACCACCATAAGGGCTTTTTCCACCTAAACCAGGTGGAAATCAATAATAGATTTTCTCCTTCCCACTGGATCAGAGAGAGGCATTGTTAAAGAGTTGGTCAGGTTTCAAATGAGGAATTGGCAGTGGAGGCTTTCAAAGCCAGAGCACATGGTGACTTAAGGATATCGGCATATGGTTGAGAAACTACCAGCGTTCTTGCACGCCAAGTGTATCACTTTAACTTCTTTCCTTTTGAGTCTCGCTCACAGAAGTCGAAGGTGCAATAAAACAGCTCAGATGGTGGTTGATGCTTCCAATTTTTAAATGAACCACAAACTCCTCTTGCTGTCGCAGTTATTCTTAATCTTTTTTAAACACTCTTATACCATTTCTGTATGCTATGACTCAGGGAGGCAATTGCAATATGTTTGTGCTGTTGTACTACATGTTTGTCATTCCACCTTGCCTGCTTCATAACTCAGTGAAATAATGACACCATAACATAATTTGTGGCACTGCAAAAGCCCTGTGCCAATGATTTATAAAATTGCTATAGGGCAAGCTTGTTAGAGAAGAAAAGTGGTTGTATTGAATGTGGATTATAAAGGATCTAAAAGCAATGGTATTAAACCGAATAGATTAACATTGCATGGGTTTGTACTTTATGTTAAATTGATTTAAGACCTTTCAAAGAAGTCCCAGAGTTTCCCATTTAGAAAGTCTTCTCTGTTTTTGCATTTTGCTTTCTTTTGTCCCTCTCTCCTCTGCACTGTCTGCCCGCCTGGCTGCCTATGCAGCTGTTGAATAGGCTCCGTTCTCATTTAAAGAAGCTCTGCTTGGCAGGTGCCTCAGTGGCACGGGCTTCAGGGAGAAAATCGTGACGAGACCAATCAGCGTTAATTTTCTCACGGCTAACAATGACCTCGCAAGTAACCCTGCCAGTGACCTCGCGCTGCTGAATCCTGCAGTATGGTAAAACTATACAGTATGTACAGCACGTAGAGTAATGCTGAAAACAGACAGGAAGTGAAGGTGAACACAGAGGACATTTCACTGTAAATAACTGAAGGTGTTTGCACTTGGATGACAGGATCACAGGAAAAACAATTTGAATCAGCAGGCCTAACTGACACTGCCCCAAAACACGGACATTTCCATTGTTAAGAGAGGGTCAGAAAAACAGCGGGGAAGGCGCTGGGCAACAAATAATCATTAGGGAATAACTGACAGCCTCGCAATCCTTTAATTTAAATCTGATTTTACCTATTGCAAAGTCGACTTGCTTGAGGATTTGTATTGGTACTCGGTACAATTCTGCAGTAAATAAAACATTTCTGTTTTTAAATGCCGGGATTATACCGGAATTGTAGGTCATGATGATACATAAATATGCCATTGTCGGACAAATTGGTCACAATGTGATTATTATTATTATATAATTGCCCTTGCAGTTAATAATACATTTTGAGAAGTTTGGTGTGAGCATCTGCACTAGAATAGGGTATTGTACCGGGGGAGAAAACCAAAGCCCTGGTCAAATAGAAAAACATGTGCAAAAGAAATGCAAACTGACACACATTACTAATGAATGATGTCACACATCTAACGCTTATCTTAAGACTTCAAAGTGAACGTTTTGTATTAGAAATAGAGGCTGTGCTTACTCTTTGTGTCAAAGGTATCGGTGCGGACTAGTCCACGGATATTCAGGGATTACGTTTTTCTATTGATGATTGACAGATGAGAAAGAAAGGATTACACAATGATGATGTGATGCAAGGTGTTTTATGCACATTCATTTATGCCTTATATCCTCCCTGCCATTCAGCCGGGCTGGGGGAGCCATGGCATTATAAGATAGGCGGCTAAAAGTAGCTTTAGAATTCCAGCATTTCAACATAAATGTTTCAGCGACTCAACTTTAAGTTTCACAATTGTTTTCATTATCATTTAATCTGTTGATTATTTCCTAGAATAAATGTTTAATGGGCTATAAAATCTCTGAGAATCTTGGATGTACATTTCTATATTTTCCAAGTAAGTCCAATTTCTTTAAATGTCTAGTCATTCCAAAACCCAGTGACATTCCCTTTATTGGATATAAAACAGGTAAGTAATAAATCCCCTCATTTGATAGGCTGAAAATAGGATTTTCTAGTATTTTTGCATTAGAAATGAATCTAACAACTAGGGGTGTAACGGTACACGTACCCGTAATTATTTGGTACGGGCCCTTCGGTTCGGTACACGTGTGTACCGAAGTGTACCGGACGAATATAAGTAAAACGTAAAAAATTGAGAACGTGAACAACTTTTTGGAAGTAATCTCAGGTGCTGCGTCGCGGCATTCAGAGTAATTTGCTCACATTGGGTTCAACGCGTCATAGAGCGAGCAAGTCATTTCATTGGACGAGAGGCATACTATGAGAGCTGGTCACAGGAATGCGTTCAAATTTAGTCAGTAATTTGAGGAACTGTCGAAATGGGAACGCAGATAAAGTTGAGCTCGAAAATCCTCCAGCATCATTGAAGTTTCCGGTTTGGGAACATTTTGGTCTCGCAGTTACGTACAAGGATGACGGACAAAGACAGGTGGACCGAACCAAAGCTGTTTGTCGGCATTGTTCAACTAAAATTGGTTACGGCTGGCAATACATCAAACTTGCACACTCATTTGAAAAGGCATCACCCGAACGTGAATATCACCGGTACCAAAAGAAAAAAGACTGAAGTGCAAACCCAACTCCCGCTAGCATTTAAGCCTCCACCACTCGCAAAAAGTTCAGACCGAGCCAAAGCTATTACAAACGCCAAATATCCTTATGTTGCCATGTTAGCAAAGCGCTACCTGGCTGTATCTGCTACCTCTGTAACTAGCGAGAGGGTGTTCTCCACAGCAGGAGACATTGTTAGTGCCAGCAGATCTGCCCTTTCGGCAAGCAATGCAGACAAGTTAATTTTTCTTTAAAAAAAAAACATGAAAATACAATGACAAGCAAGTCATAATGTCAAACTGGCTGCTTAGGTACAGTAGTACAGTTCAAATACAGATTATTTCAGTTCATCGAAATGCTTTAATGTTTATTTTATTATATTTTGTATTTATTTGAGTGAATATTACAGTTTAATAATAATTAAAAACCCCAAACTAATAGTTTATGTTTTGTGAGTACTAGTACAGTAAAGTTCAAATACAGATTATTTGAAAATGCTGCACCTTAATGTTTATTTTATTTTGTATTTATTTGAGTGAATACATTATTCACAGTTTAATAATAATAAAAAAGAACAAAAATATTTTATGTTTTGTGATAATTTTTTCTGCTGTACCGAAAACGTACCGAAATGTTTGTGAACCGTTAAACCCCTACTAACAACTAATCAGTGATCAGAAAAATGTCTTATTTCAGGCATCTAACAAATAAACATTCAAAGCCCCCATTGTCAAAAATGCTAACTCATTCCTATGTTAGGATTTCTGTAATTCTTTTGGTCACTGCAATAATATCTGTCCATACTGTCCGTTAAGGGAACCCTTCATGGCTCGCAGTAAGAAATGAGAGACGATATCAAAAGTCCCAATTCTGTGTAAAAGATAAATAAGCTTAAGCTAATATGATCCCTCATAAATCAGAAGTCAACACTTTAACCTATTCTTTCCAGCAAGACTCCGATTCACATCAAAATATTGCAAGTTTTTACCAGGGTTGCCAACTCTCACGCATCTGGCGTGTGACACGCGCTTTCACTCTCAATCTCACGCTCTCACGCTGCCCAAACTATTCTCACGCCAAGAACAAAATGAACCGGCGTATCGTTTTTTGGTCGGTTATTTTACAATGTTGAGTTGACAGCAGCTCAAGCTGTCGATCCGCTCCCTCCCCGCCCCCACCACTCTTAACAACGTTAACAGACAGCAGAGCAGTGGGAGCCGGTTGGTCAATCCTCGACCCGTAATTGCGCATGCGCAGATCTAAGATCCAGTAGAAATTATAAAAAAGTCTGGTGCTTATTGTTCTACTAGGCCAAAATGGAGTCAGAGTATATGAGAGTGTGTTAATTAATATATTTGGCAGTTTGGAGTAAGTCTGTAGATTTGTCTGTGTGTGTTTCATGTATAGGCCTCTCACGATAATTAATTTTGTTGGATACATTTTCCGGGAAATTATTGCGATAAACGATAATATTGTCGGCACCGTTGTATGACCATTTCAGACCACTGACATAATGATAATATATAATAATAATTCATTTACATCCTTTCAAACTGCTAGTCACATCCTCATGTAAATGGAAATGTATCGAGTTCATTTATATTTATCGTACGATAAGTCAATTCATTGCTTATCGTGACAGGCACACAATAAAACAGTGGAAATAAACATGTGTTTGACTTTCATTAGTGAATGAAACTGTGTGCCCTTTATAGTCTGTGTCCAATATTGTGTATTTGTATATATTGTATATATATCCTATATATATGCTAAGGTCCCGCTGCTGACACGATAGCAGTCATTTAGTGCGCATATGTGTAATTTAAAACCATGATATCAAAATCTCACTCCAGCCAGGTACCCAAAGTTGGCAACCCTGTTTTTACACCTGTGTCTGAGACCCCGTCCACACGGAGACGAAAACAAACCGAATTCGATATCCAAAAAGTCTTCCGTCCACACGGAATCGGCTCAAGAAACGTGTCCGTCCACACATAGTATATATGCCGGGCCTGTAAGTGGCGCTGTACTTCCGCCACAAAATACACCAAAAGCAGCGAATAAGACCCCCCAAGCATGGTTGCCATGGTTGCCTGGTTGCCCTTCTGTTCATTCTCCGTGGTGGATTTAGCATGTAGTTCATGTAGTTCTCCATGTCCACTTGTTGCTGATGGTCGTGGTAGAGGAGCTGTAGCATGGTCAGTAGCGTCTGGAGCACGAAAGCAACCCTGTGATCCGCCATTGTTGTTGTTCTTTTTTTTTTTACTAATCTAAAAAATGTCCACCCTACATGCCTTCTTAGTATTGTGGCTGCGTATATCCTAGAAATTGGTAAAGCAGACAGAGATGAGATGATACTGTTTCCCCGTTTGATATCTTGCAGGAAGTTTCATACAGAAACATGTAAACGAGGCCTGCTCTTAGTTTCCTGGAGAAATCAAAGCGACGATTCCACAGACATCGCTCGAGATTTATCACTCAACTGTTGTCGTTGTTACCGCTGCTGCTGCCACCGCTTTTGTCTGCATCAGCCGAGTAACACATAACCATGGCATGTCCCAGCATGATTTTAATTGCCAGTGGGACTGTGGCCACTTCAGTGGGAGATGAGTTCTGATGGCTTGTTATGGAAATGAAAGGATGGAGTAGCAACCATTTACAGAGCGATGGGCGTAACCTTTTTTTCCTGCTCCTCCATAGAGATTTGCCTTGTAAACCAACCCGTAAGGTTGTCACTGTCTCCTTGGGATGCAGGAAGAAGACTGTGAACAAATAAGATGTGTACTGCACAACACATCCACACATTCTGGTTATTTTGTTAATGTCAGTGAGGCGAACTAGTTGTGGTAATTCTGGGCTATCACTCAGAAATATCATCTTAGAACTGTCACACATTTTTACTCCAGCTCTTGACAGCGGTGACTGTAGCTTCCCTGTTTGTAGCTCGCTGTCTGTGTGGGCAGCTGGAGCTTTCACTTTGCCTCTGTCTTTTCCTTTAACTCTTATTCGCTGTGAATGACAAATTGACCAGTACGTCCAACTCCTCCACTTGCCTGTGTCCTACAACTCTCTCAAGGACAGTTCTACATTCCCTGTAGAAAAGACTCCTTGGTGTGTTGAGTTTTCGGAGATTTCTAGCTTTAGGTCTAACAAAGTCTTATAGTAATGCTTCATGATTTAAATTCACCTTTGTCTTTTGACCATGGATGTTAAAACCACATTTATACTTTATTAGAGAGGCACAGGTTTATTTTTTAAATAAAAATTCACAAACTCTCCTTCGTGTTTTACTACATCTCTCTTTCTGTAACTTTCCGTGCTTCCTTTTCAGTCTTTCAGGATTATGAGGCCTTGCAAACCCAGCCTTACACCTTACTCAGTTATTTGATCTAGATTTATCATTGTGATATTCCCCTTCTCAAAATGATCCTTCTTTTAAATCACACAGCTCACTGCTAGGAAAATGAAACCTCTGTGGCTGCCAGCCCCTTTGAATGTCCCTGTGAGTTTATTAAAAGCACCAGCTTCCCCCGTTCCAAGTCAGATCTGCACAGCTGCGCGACTCTGAAAGAATATTCAAGGACAAAAGTCTTTAATGTGGAACAGAATGCCATATCAATATCTTTGTTCAGCTTTACAGTTTATGACAATGAGCCCTCCCAAATGTTTATTATGAGATAGAAGATTATTTCTTATTAGACATTTCTTATTTCGAGGCATTTCTACCGGGCAGATGGCACACGGAGTGGAAGAATGAGAAAGAATGCTATGTTGTGCAGGCTATTATCCAAACCCGGCGTCGCATTTCAAGGCATATGGAGAAGGTCTTATCCTGGTCAGCGACCAATATCTGTGGCTGAAAAGATATTTTCTGTATTTCTTAGAATAAATGCACTTTTGAAATGGCTTTTACAACTGACACTAAATGCACTGACGTTTCACTGAAACCAAGAGATGGACTGAAGAGGACAGAAAAGTGACAGCCGAGTTGATGGGAATTCTTCACTGTCACTCTCCCTTCACCCCTAAAAAAAACAGATGTGCAGACAACGTAAATAAACCCTGCTTTAGATGGAGGATGACACGGGAGTTGTTTTTCCCTCTGTGGTAATGGCTACTGTGCCGAAGTCGGAGACGGGTTTAAAATCCCTGACCCGTCAGCTCCTTTGCTTTCAGTGGGCCAGAGCACAGGCATATGAATGACTGTTTGTTTGGTGGTCAGACACAATCACCAGCTGAGTGACCCAGTTAACGGCTAGTCAAAGCGACGCTCAGTTTGATTCATGCATGTTTTCTTAGTGTGTGTTTCTGACTTTCTAAACGTATCGGGCTTTCCTCCAATATTTATGCTTCAATGGAACGATTTGTAAATGCAAATGCTAGTGTAATTATTTTTCTTAACCGCAGATATAATATGAACAAACATTTCCTTTGTTTGAGTAATTGCCACAGCGCTTATAAATGGAGTGCACGTGTGATTCTTCCTTCTCGGCCTCCCTCTTTTTCTTCCCCATCGGATGCGGGTGGAGAATAATTAGGTTTTCTAGGGGGTTGAGGGGGTTTCTCACAATGCTTACCAATGGCAGCAGTCAGGCAGGCTAGTGCTGGCAGGGCAGAGAGGACAGAGGGCTGTGCAGGAGCCTGGCACTGCTAAACCTGATGCTGACTGACAGTAATGAGGACAGCCTGCTAGGCGGGATGGAGAGGAGAGCAGACGAGAGGAGGGCATGGTCCTCCACTATACCTCTCAAGACCTCTTATCAAAGCCTCTGTCCGTATGCACACACATGTGCACACGGAGATACAAATAACAAAAGCGCACGCACCAAAACACATCTCTAATCTTTACTAGGTGGACTAGAGCAAATGCATCACTGGGCTGTGTTAAAACAGCCTTATTTGGCTTTACTCATGACCTGGTAAGAGTGTCCTGTCAGTCTGTATCTTACGTCGTGTATAGTGGTGCATGAATGAGTCAACCTGTGTAAATAACCCCACCGCCCCAGAAAAACACCTGATTGATAGAATCAGAAATGTATTGTAATCAAATCTGCTGCAATCTTGTGCAATGAGCCAATTGTAGTGTGAAAATATCACTGTAAAAAACTTAGTTTAAAAAAACAAAACGGTCCCAACAGTTTTATTTGTATAAGGTCTCAATGCTTTAATATGTTATTTGTGTCACCTAGTTCTTTTAAACTGCTGCTACTAATTTTTTCCAGCCATGGATGTGTACTTATTTGTCTTTTATTTGTTATTATTACTGTGTGCTGAAATAACTTTTAAGGCATAATGCTAGATGACCTGGTTAATGTAAATATATCATAAACAAAACCCAATTTTTATAATAGATACAACAAGTACACTTATATCCTCTCCTCAAAGCTGCCAGGCTTCTTTCTGATTGAAATTGTATTTTTAGCTTGCTGATCATCTAAGAACACACTTTATTCAAACGGCAGAAAAAAAGTAAAAGAAAAAAAAAGAAAACGTCTTTGTTCCATCTCCTCTGTTCCAACAGTCGTTAACTCTGGTTTTAGTGTTTGATAAAAATACAGAATAAGAACCAATATTTAAAAAAATGAATCGCAGTAACTGCTTTGGTGACTAACCTGAACAGACACAAAAGACAATTGGAAAGAATTGTATCGCCTATTTTTAAGTGTGTCATCCATGTTTAAAAAACCCTCACATACTTTTGAGGGAAAAGGGCACAAGTGTTTGTTGTTTTCTGGTCTCTCATCAGAAGAATGTCACTGACACAGTCTCTGGTCAGCACAAACCAACAGTGACTCTGACCTTGAGCCCTCCGCAGCTGTAGCACTGATCTGTATTAGTGCACTGCGATTATTTGACAGGTGGATTAGTCAGTCATTTTCAGCTTTCTCATGATATGAACATCTTTTTCCAATCTTCTTTACTGTGCCCGAGTCCAGTGTGAAAAACTAAGAAGTCATCTCTTCGGAAAGTGGCTTTTTTTTCAGTGACCTCTTTCAGATTGCGTTTAAAAGGAGATACTGAAAATAATTAAAAAGGGACGTGTCCCGTTTAATCAGGATGATGAGTTCCATTGTGTTGTGTCAGTCACACGCATCACCTTGCTGTCCAGTTTGGAATTCTCATTACTTCTCACAACCTTCTCCCCTGTGTTGCTGCTGTCCAATACAATAAGTCTGGGATGTGTACTCAAGAGAGTGAAATACACCACCCAAGAGAGGCTCAGGTGTGACCAGATGTGTGCAAATATAGACAAATATACTATATACAGTACTAACACAACTTACAAAAACAATCATATAAAAACGTTTTATATCATGGACTTAAAGGTCCCCTGTTTTACTGTTTTTCATCGATATATTATAGTTCTCAGATATCTACAAAACATGTCTCTGAAGTGTTTGTCTCGAAATACCAAACAGATCGTGCATTGCAGCATCCCATAATCCCCTCTGTTTCAGCCCTGTTTCAAAAGTGCTGATTCTGTGTCTGTTACACAATGGGAGGAGATTCAAAGAATACAATGGGAGGAGATTCAGGTGATAAGGGGGGGTGGGGGGGTTACCTTGGTTGGTGATTGGCTAATGGTTACTCAAGCCACAACATCTTTATGACATTATAAAGTGGCCCAAATTTGATCAGCTCATTTTCAGACAGATATTTATATAAATGGATCAGGACAAAAAGTGAGCGAATCTCTTTTCCTGAAACTTTCAGAATCTCTTTACACAGAGGGGACACATGTTTATGTATCAGGGGTGCACACACGTATGGTGACAAGACATGAACAAGTGTATTTTGCACAATAGGTGATACGTTTCTATGTAGTTTGTATCTTTTGAGAATATAACACAATGTTTATGTATGATTACATTCATTTTAATGCAGATTACATGGATCATTTTATCTGCATTTTTGGTAACACTTTATATTAAGGTACACAAATTAACCATCAACTAGATGTTAATTAACATGCATATTAGCAGTATATTGGCTCTTTATCAGTCATTATAAAACACTTATTAATGCCTTATTCTACATGACCATATTCTACAAGTAATAAGCCATTAGTTGAGAGTTTTTCCTCAATAACCCTCTAATTAGTGATTATTTATTGCAAGTAAGGAAGTTCTTGTACATGAGTTTTGGTCTTAATATGCTCTGCTCAATATGGGCCAAATAAGGCAGTACTAGCACAAGAAATAGTAATTCTCCAATAATAACACTTAACAAATATAATCTATTCTTATGTAATAAGTAGGGCTGTCAGTCGATTAAAATATTTAATCGCGATTAATCGCATGATTGTCCATAGTTAATTGCGATTAATCGCACATTTTTTATCTGTTCTAAATGTACCTTAGAGGAATATTTTTCAAGTTTTTAATACTCTTATCTACATATGAGTGGACAAATATGCTTTATGCACATGTTTATTATCATTTGAACAATGACAAATATTCTCATGAATATATATATTCATGAGAATATTAAACTTTTCCCACAATGTCCCACTGTCTCGCTACCTGCATAAAGTGAAGTGCTCGGCGCAGTTGTCGGCGAAATGTCACTCCTCTGTTTTCATTTAAACAGCTCCTTATATCCGTTAGCGAAGCTAGCTAGCACCAGATGCTAACAACAGCAACAATACACGTAAGGTCTCTCTCTCGCGCCACACAAAAACACACCCTCCCGGTCCTCCCGATGGCCAGTCGGTGCCTGCCGGTGAGCGTGGAAGTGTGGTCTGCTGCAAGCGGACGGCAGGAGCGGGGCTGTCAGCATCAGCTTGTTGTTCAACTACAATTGGTAAACTTGCACACTCATTTAGAAAAGGCATCACCCGAACGTGAATATCACCGGTACCAAAAAAAAAAAGACTGAATTGCAAACCCAACTCCCTCTAGCATTTAAG
>NW_011341539.1:0-3371 GCF_000735185.1 Notothenia coriiceps
AAATACACATGATTATAGCATGAGGGGCTAAAAAACTAAAGAAAATAAAGTAAAACACCAGCGATACTTAGCTCAATCTGAGTAGGATTTGCCTCCCTCGTCTTCGTCTGTCTGACGCTGGAGCTGTCGCTCCAGGAAAGTTACCTAAAAAGGCAAGTTACCTAAAAACAAACGATATCGCATTAAAAACACCACATCTGGCGTCACAGAGATCTTCTGCTACTGTCCTTTCTTCTTAGAGGAAGTACAGAAACACGTTACTCCGGATTTGTTTTAATGTTTGAGGTGCAATAAACGACACAGCAGCTTTTTGGCATGTTAAAACTATTATTTTCTGCCTCGCTCATGAGAGTAACAGCTGGCAAAATTACAGCCTCGCCTACTGATTTTAATCTAACCATATATCGAGCCCGATTCTCGATTTATCATTATTATAAGCAAGACAATAAATGGCAAAAATATGCAGAATATAAACGTATTTAAGATACGTTCATAACAAACGTAACGTGGGAGAAAATACGTTTCTAGCTAAACGTAATTGAGAATGCAGTTTAGTTCTGTGGGAACGTAATTTTTAGGAGACAGGAGAGGTTTCTCAATTCTTAAATGTCCCCTCCTCGACTCCTATCCTCGATACTTAGTCCCGCCCACAGGAGATGCGAGCGGAGGACTGAGGAGGGGAACCGAGGAGGGGAAGCAGCAGGCGGTTAGAGAAATGAGAACTCCTCTCCTCTGAGCGATCATTTTAAAGAGACGTCCGTTAATGACGACAGGAGGCACAGCAGCCCTCTGTCTGATGGACAGAACTGTGCGCATGATATACACACACACACACACACACACACACACACACACACACACACACACACACACACACACACACACACACACACACACACACCTATAGCTCCTATTTTATTATGTGAAGCACTAAATGGTTTTAGAAAAATATTGACTCTTTGTTTATATATATACTAAACTAAAGCATACAAATAAAGAGAGTAATTTAGGCCTGTTATACTGAGTGATATATATTATAAACACTGCTCTGGGAGCTCACAGCTGTTCTCACTGTAAACATTGTGTCGCGATTCAAGCAGTTAATAAAATAATATCCAGGGGATGCATGCAGAGCTGTCATTGGCTGAGATAAGTCCGGCCGTGCGTCACAACTCTTTTACACATCACTGTTGCTGGAAATACATCCACGAAGGACCCGCGGAGGAACCATCAGTGTATCCTCGGTTATAGCTCCTGCAGAGAGCCTCCTCGATTCTCGATCCTCAATGTGCATTTAGAGAAATTAGATGTCCTTCAACATGGCGCGCTGAAATCCATTTCCGGGTCACTACCGGAGAACCGAGGATTTGAGGAGTCGAGGAGGGGAAATTAGAGAAATGAGAAACCTTCTTGGGCTTTTAAGCCTTTCATTGTGATTGATTCGTGCTGGTTCAAATGTCCCTTTTGTCACTTGCCTGTGGTTGCTTTTTGTGTTTCAATGTTAAATGACATTTTGATATTTGCTTGTATTTTTCCAACCGTTGTTTTTTTTAAATATATTTTTAATATTTCAGATGCTATTGTTTTGTGCTGTTCATCTTCAAAGGCACTCAGTGAAACTCCAGTTTCTTTAAATGTGCAATATAAATAAACTTGACGTGGCTGAACTTAACTGAAGTAACCAGCATGACAGCTTGAGTAAACAGTCCATAGTTCAAATCCACCTCTCCAGCTTTGTCTGATGTGACCCTCCAGTGTTGAAGCACATGTCCTAAAACCCTGGATCCTCTTCCCTTCTCTATAAATGCATGAAATAAGAGTGGTGTAATGATGAAGTCATTTTGTAGGCCGACCCGGAGGTTTGCATTGCAATAGGCAACGGGATTTCCTTATTGGAATTTAGTATATTGCAGAAATTAAACTTTGTGGCCAACACTTGTTTATGATACTTAATACGCTTTGTTCAGCAGCATAAGTTCCAAATATTAACCCCAGTTTGGCTTTTTTTAGCAGCATAATTGCAATCGCAAGAAGTAAAAAGCTAACATCAGATTATAAATCATCTACATCACGTTCACATGGCTGTGCATCACGGGCGCTTAGCTAAAGTCTGACTTGTCTCGGAATGATGACGTAAGTAGTTCATTTAGTATAACAATAGGAGTCAGGACTCAAAGAGAGACACGCTGTTTATTTGGAGCTTCGGCCGGAGAATTCACAAGACAATTCATAGGGCTGATTTCTGACCACACGGATGAGATGCCACAATCCATTCTGAAGAACCCTCCTGTAGCTCGAGGTTTTAACTAGTTCAGAGTGTAATAGTCAACATTCTTCAATAGATAGACTAAACAGCTGAGGGACACTGAATCACATTTGTTGTTGTTTATGGCTCGAAGTGATTTACACCCCGAGAAGGATGTGTTTGAGGTGTCCCACAACAATAACTATCTCTGACCGACAGTTGCCCGGTCACAAACTGGTAACAACAACAACTTGCTAGGGCAGCCCCTCCTTAAGGGAGATAAAGGCTGCTCAAGGTTGGAGCATCTGTGTCAGAAGGTGAAAGAGGACACTAGGGCAAATGATTCCCTAAAATTATACTGTACGCCAATTTAATGTCATTCCCCAAAACGTGAAATAAGATTCTGTTTTGTGCGGGTTGACTTTAAAATATGCTCCCAGTTATGGTCCACAAAAGGTAAAAGGGTGTGTGTATGGGCTCTGATCTCCAAACTGAATCAAATCATAATTGCTATCCATCCCAGGTATCTGTACATCATACCAAAATGGACACAACTTTGTAAAGCATATTATTTTTAATAGTATATCCCGTCACACCCAAAAAACGTTCAGGAATCATACAAGAATCAAAACATGACCAACCGAAAAAACAGACATGACAGACAGATTGAGAAGACTTCAAATTAAAAATGGAACTAAAAACAAGTCACATGACAGTGGCATTTTATCCAATTGTGTGTCTCTCTGCACAAGTCCAACTCACCCATATGCTGCATTTTAATCTCAACTGCACAGATTGTAAATCGTTTTTTGCACTTTCCATGGCATATCTGTCTTCTCTCTCTCCTTTCTTTACTTGAGTTGTCGGTGGTCCAAGACTGCCCTTGTTGCCCTGAAGGTGATCCCCTGCTGAGACTTCCTCATTCTATTTCACTTGCACTGTCAGGTCTTTAATTAGCTATGTAAATGTATGTGCACACAAACTGTGTCAGCACAGATTCGCAGGAAAAGATGAAGCTGTGAGACATCACTTAGTGTAGAGCAGGGGTGCCCACTGTTTTTCAGCTTGGGAGCTACTTTTAAAATGACCAAGTCACCGCGATCTACCTACATTAAAAATGCTAAAT
>NW_011341540.1:0-4322 GCF_000735185.1 Notothenia coriiceps
CAAAATAGCAATTATATACAGTTTTAATTAACTAGTAGTAGAGAATAACGAGTAATGATCCCTTTCATGCATAGAGGTCACTACAGTGGACGGCTATTCAAAATGTGTTTCTGTATATGCATTTTTTTTTGCATAGTTGCACAATCAGTCCACTACATAGGACCCTATTGCATCATCCCATACACTGCTACTCAGTGCCAAGTCAGTGTAAGTGCATGATACATGTCTCTAAACTAAGATGGATGACAGAAAGCCACATGGACCAAGTCACCCATCTATATCTTGCCAATCCTTTTGGAAAGCGTCCCCTGCAGGTATAAAAAATGTGGTGACATCAAGTAACAACCAAGGAATCATATAATTCATAAATTATCAAAGTATTGATTTTATGTTTGCAGGAAATCATGATTAACCACCTGTCCACTACAGTGGACGTCATGCATCACTGGCTATATTTCAACTACAATGAATACTGGTACTGCTGCTGCTGTACCCAGGGCCGTCCCTCCCTACAGGCAGATCATGCAGACTGTGTGGGGCCTCACCTTGTGAAGGGGGCCACACCTTGCGGAGGGGGGCCTCATCTGAGGCGCACCTATGCGCTTATGTGGCGCAATTAGGGTGGCGCGGCACGGTTTCGCCGCTGCTAGGCTCCACTAGCACTCATCAAATAATTGGCCCCCGGCCCTGGCCATTCTTGAAAATACTTCATCTGCAATATCTTTTTGGGCCGTAAATCAATATACCTATGTTATTATAATGTAATTTTAAGTTTGCACATCTTTATTTATCATTTTTTCAAAATGTACATCTCTTCAGTTCAAACCCTGAACGCATACTGTCCACCTGAGTGGACATACAAAAATCTCTTTGAAAAAACTAGATTAAAAAAAAAAAAGTTCAAATCTTGTTTTTCATGCCCCAAGAGCAATAATAACACTTGGTAAAAAAAATCCTGACAAGAGGCTTTCATAATTCATGCATGAAAGGGTAACAAATCCAGAGTTACGTGTTTCTGTACCTCCTCTAAGAAGAAAGGACAGTAACAGAAGATATCTGTGACTTCAGGCTTGATCGCCGTTCAAATGACAGCGTTGGTTTCCCCAAAAGTGGGCGGGGCTGTAAAGTGACGTAGATTTTACTCTCATCTATTATTCAAAACCATTCTATTTATTCTAACGTAAATTACATGCCAGTGTTTTATCTTTTTTTTTTATTTTTTATTTTAAATCGTATAATGTCGGACTTTTTCTGCCTCAAAATACTGAAATCTGTATTTTTTTTATCTTTTTTTCCTTCTAATTTGTTATTCTTTTCTAAATAACACACTGTTATTTACTCAACAAATAACACACAATTATCCTTGTTTTTATTTATTTATTTTATTATAAATATATAGTCACCGGAAACACCCACTGAACTGATTACCCAAGATCCTCAGCTATGGTTGAAGCTTAGTAATTGGATGTTTTAGCCGCAATACACGTTGGGATATGGTGTTAATGCAATGAAATAACTATCAACAGAATTGCGTTGCCAGGCAACAGCTTGGGGTGTTCAGTATTTCCGGTCTCGAAGTTTTCTAGTAATCTGCAGTACTCATCAACTAAACACATCAGTTTATCCTTGTTAATTACATAACATTGATTGGTTTAAACTGTGTACAATGCTTTTGTGTTTTCCCCCTTCGATTCGGAGAAAATAATAGTTTTTTCTGAGTTTAGGATGGCCGAAGACACTACACTATCCATAATCCTCAGCTATCCTTTGGGACTAAAGTGCCTTCGCTTGACAAACCCCGTGATTAATCTTCAAGCTCTGTGATTGGATGTTGGAGTGGCAGTGCCCCAAGGTTATGCCGAGCGTCATACTGCTCAATTAAATGGAATGAAACCACGGCAGACTATCCAAAACTGGACTCGAACGGGTCCAGTCTGACACGAAGGACTCACAAAGACTCAGATGCACGATTCTTTCTTGATTTAAAAAAATTAAACTTAAATCAGACTTTAGTTACACCTGAGTATAATTCTGGTAAGGTGATTGTCAAGTGCCAACAATCAGGTGAGATATTTGATAGTGGGTGCTTGAAAAGAATAAACATGTATCTGCAGATCCCTATAAAGCATATTCATTACTCGTTATTCTCTACTAATAGTTAATTAAAGACTGTATACAATGGCTATTTTGCACATCCCTTTCAAGATTTCAAGATTGTCTAAGGTTTATTGACATATCATATACACAACTACGGTGTAGTTATGCAATGATGAAAAATGTACAAGACATCTATCAATATGTGTGTATACCTCCACCATTAAACTGTCATATTCTGCACATTTCTTATACTATCTACATACATCTTATAAGAGTATAATTAACATGTATAATATCAGTTAAAATAAGTGCTTAAACATTGTTAACATTGCAGGAAAGAAATATATTAGACGTTAAGTACTTTTTTCAGGCTTAATATGTATCTGTAAACACCCCCAAAGCTTTTTTCTTATTTAAAAGAAGACCATAACCTAAAGTATTCTTTAATTTTTAAATAAAGGTTAATCCGTTTTTCTGTTTTGCACATCATCCTATTAATATCTTTGTACATCCGGCACTAAACTGTTTTATTGTAGAGATCACTTACAGTATCTTCTTGATATTTTATATTATATATTTCTATCATTGACCTTCTACTTTCCCCCTATGTTGTATGTACTCTTAATATTTTAAAAATAATTCAATAACGTGCTTTAACCACTAGGCGGTGCACACAAGGTACACACAGCATACAATGCCATAATAACGTTGTATTATTAGTGTAGGACACTTCTGTATGTATAACATCCGAAGATGTGTAGTTGTATTCATGTTTTTACATAATTTTACTGGATATTGCTATATTATTTCACATGTTTTACTTCTACACATTAATATCTGATTTGTAAAACATCACAGACAGAAAGGTATATCCGTCATTTAATGGTAAGCTATTGAAATTTTGAATACATAGATGTGTCTCCCATCACCCAAATCCCCTGACTATTCTTTCAACTCAGTATTTACATTCTTTGATTCAAAGAAAATCAGTAATATCTTTAAAAACTACAAGCACCTGTCTATCAGCTGTGCACTGCAACCTATCTACTAATTGGATCAAATATAAAAGTCAGCCGAATTAATGTTGATAGTGCAAGGAGACGTATTGTGTGAAGAGAAATTAAAGATATTGTTTAATTGCTGATATATTTATGATCCACGTCACATATTCAGTTTCGGTGGCAGTACTTCCAGTTTGTCCAGAAGTCTTCTAATCAGGGCTCTATAAATAGAGAACTACGGCAGATGTGTAATATTTAATGTAGCTGAACCGTGTATTACAATGCATTTATGTGATGACATTTGTTGGGGCAGAACCTCTGCTCCGCGCCGTTCCTATATGAGCGGGTTCTCAAAAGAAGGAAAACTCAAAACACCAGGATAAGGGTTAAACAATAATCTGTTTTAATGGTAAAACATACAATACATCACCTAATCACCTAATGACGAAGCACTCTGCAACAGCAGCTTCAAAATGCAGAGCACTCCGGGCTCAGGTTCTACCACCGCGTGAGACACGTCTCAGGAACGGTCAGGCAAAACAAGAGCGCCGAGCAACAAAATCATCACAACATTTATACACAGGGGGGAGGAGTTTTGTCGCTTGCTCCTTCCGAGCTATTTGTTATTGGCGAGTTCACTTCTGAGCGAGCTAGCCAGTGAGTTGGCAGTGTTCCATTGGTCGGTTTCACTTCTGGGCGGGACCCCAGGCAGTGAGTCAGCAGTTTGTCGATTCCATCTGTTTCGCTCCTGTGCGTGTGTGTGTTTGTGTGTGTGTGTGTGTGTTTCTTTCCCTCTGCCCTCAAGCAGTCCCCAATCAATGATTTGGAGTAGTATAATCTTACAGACAGAGGACTCTCTGACAGAACGCATACTCATTCCCCCTAAACATCTTCAACACACATCTTATCTTTAACAGAAGTTAATTGTTCTTGTCGCTTAATGGCTTCTGTGAACTTTCTTTCACCTTGAAGTCAACTTACTAGGAATGAATACATTTTATTGATAAGCTCAAAAGGATCTTTGTCTCGTTTACTGTGTGACCCAATTCTCAAGGCCTGCAGGATGTGCATCATTAACTAACAAGAATTTAACTGCATTATATCTGAGGAAAATCCCCCTTTGGCTTCCCCTGTTATTTGTACAGGCTATTGATAATTAACAGAGAGAGCCAAAGGGCCTCTTCTTGGTATCTTGCAAGGCAGAAGTCACTCAAGGCAGAAATC
>NW_011341541.1:0-3502 GCF_000735185.1 Notothenia coriiceps
TTCTTACATGTTGAACGCAACTAACTGAACTTTCTACTTATTACATTTTGCAACCAAATACCTGTACTTTCTACTTCTCACATTCATACCTGTACTTTCTACTTCTTACATGTTGAACCCAAATACCTGTACTTTCTACTTCTTACATGTTGAACCCAAATACCTGTACTTTCTACTTCTTACATGTTGAACCCAAATACCTGTACTTTCTACTTCTTACATGTTGAACACAAATACCTGTACTTTCTACTTCTTACATGTTGAACACAAATACCTGTACTTTCTACTTCTTACATGTTGAACACAAATACCTGTACTTTCTACTTCTTACATGTTGAACTCAAATACCTGTACTTTCTACTTCTTACATTTTGAACCCAAATACCTGTACTTTCTACTTCTCACATTTTCCAAACAGGCTGCTTCCTTTAGTCTGAATGTGTGTTTGGTGGCGTGATCATTATTATTTAGAGTCATTGCGTGCCTATTGATTTGAACACGATCCGTGTATCCATCATTTCCTGGTCTTCTCTAAAGAAGAGGGACCAATGGAAACGTTGTCATGTTGCCGTTGTTCAGCATGGAAACATTCATTAGCTAACAATGACATTATTGTTCTATTAATATAAAGGGAGGTCAGGTACTCTTTAAAACAGCTGCTAGTTATGGGTACTTTTTACTGAAGTACATTTCAAAGCCTCTTTACTTTTACTTGAGTAAAGAAGTTTAGTCAGTACTTCTACTTTTACCAGAGTATTTTTAAACACGAGTATCTGTACTTCTGCTTGAGTAAAGGGTGTGTGTACTTCTGCCATCTCTGTCCTGTGGTGTGAGAGGTGATGCTTGTGTAGTGGTTAGGTAAAATAAACCTCGTGGGAAAATAGCTCCTGGTTGTTATTCACACACCAGGTGCTGAAGACAACCTCAGATTCTGGATTTTCCTACTCCGGATCCCGAGGGAAGGTGATCACAAGTTCATTCAATTTCCCTGGAGCAAAAGCTTTGAGAAAGGCATTTCAGCAAAGGACTGCCGACAAATACACAGAGGAGAATACACCGTGTTCCTGGTTAACAATTTGTTCAGCTTAAACAGGGCTGGGAAGATTACTTTAAAAATATATTCTGTTACAAGTATTAGTTAAGATGAGATTTACTTTATTTATCCTAATTTTCGTTACAGCAGCATATAAACAAGGCATTGGACATAATGTTAAAATCAAAACAATTGTAGAAAATAACCTAACACATACATTACATATAAATATAACTAAAAAGTAAGATATATACATCTTGACAGTGAAATATACTGTATATATCTGTCAAGTATACACTATGAAGGGACACATTACTGCTAGCAACATTTAAAAGTAGGATATTATTTACATTAATTGTGCAAGAAATAGCATGCTTCATTAAATATAAATGTAAAGTGTGAAGACAATGAATATACAGAACAGGTTTTAAAGGGAGAAGTGGTGGAGTCCAGTTATCAAGCAACATAAAAAACCTTTAGAAAATACAGGAAATCATAAAATACTGATAGATCTTTTCACATTATTTATAGTCGATTGAGTTTGAAAGATAAGTTTAACGTTTTTGTGCCTCTAATGGCTCACCCCTGATGTTAAAAGGACCTTTATAAAGATCCCCAGAGGTCTTTCAGTCTGCCTTTCAGTGGTATAACTGTTGTGTTTTCAGTTAAATGCTACAGCAGGTGTTTCAGACTTTTCAGACCCTCATGACAGCTTCTCCGCTCCGTGCAGGCCGAAGCAAAACATGTCATTTCCTGGCGTGCCTCGTACTGCTCCATGTAAGAATGTCTCTCTTTGTGAGGCTTTTTGGTTTGTTTTTTGCTGACGTTCATCTGCTGCTGACTCAATGAACTCCCATCATGGAGGCATTCAGGGCCAGATGGGAGGAAATGAATACGTTCAGTGCGTGAACCTCAACCTTTATGATCAAACACCTTCTGTCCAAGTCCATCTCCAACCCTGTCATTTCACAAAAAGTCCCCGTTGATCACGGTTGGGAGGTTTACTTTAAAGGTCCCCTATTATACTGTTTTTCATCAATATATTATAGTTCTCAGATATACACAGGAACATGTCTCTGTTTGGCTCCAAACACCAAACAGATCATTGCAGCATTACCCATAATCCCCTCTGTTTCAGCCCTGTTTCAAAAGTGCTGATTCTCTGCCTGTTACTTTAGATCAGGGGTCGGCAAACCTAGGCACGCGTGCCACCATTGTCACGCGGTACCGTAACCAGTGGCACTCTAGGAATAAGTGTGCAAAATATTTAAATTGTATTTTTGGATCCTGAACGAGATCGCCGCCAGAGCGTGTCTCCCCGTTACCTTCAGAAGGAAGCCATGCACGCAACGCAGCGCAGAAGGATAACTTCTAGGCCCCGCTCTCTTTAACTCCAGTCGACTTGCTGCTGCTTTCCTCCGTGGTGAAACGATCAGGGGTGTAGTGCTGCCGGAGCGCACCGGAACGCNGCAACGCACGCGCGACGAGGTACGTAACTTCTAGCCCCGCTCTCTTTAACTCCAGTCGACTTGCTGCTGCTTTCCTCCGTGGTGAAACGATCAGGGGTGTAGTGCTGCCGGAGCGCACCGGAACGCCGCGCCGGCACTATTGCAGTACCCATAATAGGCCCTCCAGAAAAACGCGATTATGCGATCGCATAATTTATCGCGTAATCAGCAAAATGGCAGAGATTTTTAAAAGGGCGCATAATCCCCGCATTTTTCCACACACAGTTGAGAGAAAAAAAAGTTAACTCGTCTTGACGTGAAGTAGGGGTGCAACAACTAATCGACTTAAACGATTAAAATCGATGACCAATTTAGTTGCCAACTAATTCAGTCGTTGATTCGTTGGTGACGTCATCACGTGTGTTTTACGCGCCGTTAAGCTCCAACGTTATCGATCTTTTTATCGGTACTGGAGACATTTAAAAAAGATATGTCATGTATTATTGCTACAAAAACATTATATCGCAGTCTTAGTGTCGCCAACTCGTTTCTAATATGCAAAAAGACAAACAAATGCGTCTATGATGTATTTTGGATCAGACGAGATCTCTCTCCCCCGTCTGTGTGCGAGGGGGCGGGGCAGTTTACACACACGCAGCTGCTACATGGTTAGAAAGGATCCGTCTTGTGTAAATATGACGTCACGTTCTCGTTGTAACTCTCGTTGGAGCGGCTCGGAAACCCATCTACAGCAGTAACAAGATGCAACATACACATGAATGCAGCAGGATAATAGGAAAACACTGAAAGGGAACATTTTATTGCACCAGGAGCTATCTTGGGACTTTTACTGCGACAACGTTGACTTGCCTGTGAATACAAAATAAACAATAGTGTTCGTGATCTACAGTGTTGTCATTCTTCTTTGAACAGCAAGACCGCTAACACCCTATTTCAACAATCACACTCCCTGTCATTGACATCATTAATAGATAGTTTAGCTTCTCACGATCATTTCCTG
>NW_011341542.1:0-4949 GCF_000735185.1 Notothenia coriiceps
ATTGATGTTGAGAGATGTATCCATAGATCTCCTAATGTTGCTCTCAAAGTGCACCAGATTGATGCTTTTAACTTCAAGATTTAGAAAAAAAAAATGTTCCCATGGGAGCATGCCCCCGGACCCCCCTAGAGGAGGTT
This sequence comes from Notothenia coriiceps, assembly GCF_000735185.1. Lineage (NCBI taxonomy): Eukaryota > Metazoa > Chordata > Actinopteri > Perciformes > Nototheniidae > Notothenia > Notothenia coriiceps. The sequence goes on from NW_011341542.1 coordinate 138, forward strand.
AGGTCCCCCCCCACTTAAAACATGTTCACATGGATAGGAAACTAAATTGCACACATGTTGTGTCTGTATCTTTCTGTTTTGGTGGTCATGCCACAACCATGCACGTGCATGCATGCGCGAGTCATGGCAAGATATCTGGATTAAGAGGTTGCTTTTTCTTTGCACAGCGTGAAAGAAAGGCGAAATTAATGGGCTGTGATTTTAGTATTTTTAAGCAGAGGTCAATCATTTGAACGGCCCTTGGAGGATGTTGAAAAAATTGAAATGGCCCTTGAGAGGAAAATTGTTCCCCACCCCTGCTTTAAAGTCAAGCTTCAGTTTAAGATTCACCCTGTAATATAAATCATGTGATGGAGCATTACTAACCTGACTCAGATGGTTTCTTTCACCAAACCATCTAGGAAAGCTCCATTGGAAGCCATTTGGAAAGGACAGGCACTTTCAAAAATACTTGGATCAATCTGTCTATCACCTTCTATCATGGGCCACTTCTGATTGGTTAACAATGGCTGGTACATGTGGAGCACTGCACTTCTGATTGGTGTGGATGACTGACACACAAGAAGAAAAAAAAAAAAAGTTAAAAAAAAAAAAGTCTTAAAAAATCGCAGGCTTTGCGATTTATAATCGCATAATTTCGAATCGCGATTTCGATTTAAAATCGATTAATTGTTCAGCCCTACTGGCTAACCTAAATGGATTTCAGCCATCGTTATTGTTATTCATTTCACCTGTGCTCTTCCTGCTTTGACAAGTCAAAATCTCCTCTGTGAAGGAAAAGCAGCCAAATGGGAATCAGCCGTCATTAGTTGTATGATATGCAACTGTAAGGAGCCTTTCAAATGTATATTTTGTTCCATGTTTGACTTGTCATAGCAGGGAAATCTAAGGTTACCAGTTAGGCCATGACTAATCCAATAAACCTTATGAAGCCATTTTTATATTATTTACACCAGTGTGCTCCAGCTATTAGCATGACCAAATTTCAGCTGTAAAAAAATTATATTGGAGTGGCAAATCAAACCAGGAAACCTAAACCTACAGTTGTCTCAGGTTTCTGTCATTTATATTTAAAGGTCTCCTATTATACTATTATTAGGCATATATTATAGGTCTCAGATATATACAAATGTATAAAAAACATGTCTATGAAGTGTTTTGCTCAAAATACCAAACAGATCACCCATTCTAGCCATGCCTCATACCCCTCTATTCCAGCACACTTTTTTTTGTTTTTCCACTAGGGGTAGTACCGGCTCACAGGTACGTTTTCACTTTTTTTCTGGCCCTCCAAAATCGAGGTTCCTACCGAGCTGAAAATAGGCTAAATTAGTGACGCAAACACTCCCGACTGCTGATTGGTCAGAGAGAATCGTCACAATTATTGCTCGAGACAGTCCTCAAGCGTCGCATAAGCAATATTTTTAAAACAGACGAGCTACCGTCAACAAATCCCTAAAGAAATGGCAGCAACAACAAAAACAAGCCGTGGTCGTTTGACGAGGTACAGACGTTACTCCCTCTCGTTGGGGATGAAAAAATACAGCGGAAGCTTGACGGCGCAAGGTGAAACGACGCCTGAGGCCTGTACTACGAAGCCGGATTTTCGCTTAGCCGTCTAACTTCAGGGGAAACTCGGGGCTTCCGTTCCTACAACGCTGGTTCTCTTTTTAGCGGCCTAGATCTCCCTTTCTGCTAGAACCAGCAGAGATTCATAAATTACACCAGAGACACAGCAAAAAGATGACACAAACAGTTAGATAAAAACAGACCGATAGAATGACGCATTAGTTGAAAAAGGGGGTGTATGCTAAAAACTGAAGAGGATTGTTTAAATAAAGAGTAATATTTAGCTATTACAACAGATACAATATGAAGATGATTTATGATGTGAAAGGAGGGAGCTTGACGTTCTCCATAACAAGCTAATTGCTGCCATTTTACGAAGTGACATTAAAGGTTTAAGCTAGAAGTTATGCACAATGGAAAACTTCATATTTGTGATATTCATCACAAATATGAAGTTTTCCATTGTGCATAACTTCTAGCTTAAACCTTTAATGTCACTTCGTAAAATGGCAGCAATTAGCTTGTTATGGAGAACGTCAANATGGAGGGATGAGGGATGTAGGGATGAGGGATGGAGGGATGTAGGGATGAAGGGATGAGGGATGGAGGGATGAAGGGATGGAGGGATGTAGGGATGGAGGGATGTGGGGATGAGGGATGTAGGGATGTTGAGGGGAGGGAGGGAAGAAGGGATGGATGGATGTATCGCTCGGTGTGAGTCGGAAGGGGAACTGTATGGGTAGAAAGGGAGAGGGAGGGTGGGTTGAAAGGATGGAGACGAGCAGTGGCCGGAAGTTTTGCCGGATATAAATAGGGGTGGCCGTGGTTCGAGGTGGAGTTTTAGGCGTGGCCATGCTCCTGAACCTATGTTAACATTTTAACCTCATTTTAAACGGTTTTGCCTGCCGTTTTGGGGTACACACAAGCATTCATCAATGGTTCGGAAAGTGGCGCTGTACCTTAATAATATAAAGGCTTGTATTTGCGTGCATTTCCTGTTTGGAAAGTGGCAATGTACTGAGAGTGGAGGTGTCCTGAGATTAGCGCCTGCAGGCAGGCTCCAAGGACCTGTCAGCTCCGGACTGCGCAAAATGCGTACATGAAGCGCTACGTCATGAACGCAAGAAATCTACCCTCGTGGGTGCGCGCTCATGTGATTGGCTTAGAATTGAGGAGACATCTGATTGGCTATAGATAGAAAAAATTACAAGTACTTATCGGCTGACCGTCAGGGAAGTCTCAAAAACCCCACACACGACTGCACAGCGATCCGTGCACAGAAAGCGGTTTGTGTTTGCAGGTTCAGAGGTTTTAAACGAAAAACAAATATGTGAGGATCAAAAATACATTATGTAAAACATTTGGATTTTATTTACATGTATATGAAACGGAACACATTTGTGTGTGCATCTAAAAACACAAGTGTGAATCCTTCTGTGTGCATGTGTGTATTATGAGACTGTTCTGAGCCCATAATGTAAACCCTGGTATTTCATCACGATATCCAAGGTCCTGACCAGATGGAGGGAATGTGCCAATCAATAGTGTAGGAAATTCTTGAACCCTGAGAGCAGGACAAACTGAAAAGAGTCAAGGGAAGCTTATAAAAGTTAACAGCATTTAATTACACAAATAATGCGGTGATATACAATGAAATTGCAAAATGGAGACGCTCTCCCCATTCAGCTGGTTGCCTCTCGCGTGTGTGTTCGGTCAGCCGAGGTCAGGAAAAAGGGGCCGATCCTTCCTGTGGCTCACGGGTTGTCCACTGTAGTCTTCTCTTATTGGCCGGTGTCGACGGGGGCGGGTCCAATGCAATTCCTGCCTTTTTCTGTTTCTAAATTACATCATTCTGATGTCTGTGGTTATTTAAACATTCCCTAATAAACGTTATTTCAGCGTCAATAAATGAGTGTTAATCCCTGTGTGTTTAGTGTACAACATCACATATCATTTCACCTTCAATTCACGGTTTCAAAACGTTAGCCACATGCTAATGCTAACCGGAAAGGAAGAATTTTCAGAATAAAACTGTTAATAGTTAGTGTAAACTTCCGTTTTTTCAGAATAAAACTGCTTTAAATTAAAACCCTGTATTTAATTTAAATCACGCCATATCAACATTGATTTTAATATCTAAAGGAAGTCTAAGTACAATGTGGACTCGATACTGGGCGGGATATGCTACTATCATATACTAGTGTAAACTAAAAATTAAAATTTATTTTCTTTATTTAGTGTCGAATAACAGTTTTGTCCTCAATTTAGTTAAAGAGCGGAAATAACGATTCTTACATAACAGCTGGTATAGTATAAATTTACTAAGCCCTTTTATGCACCATTACTATAATTAGTTAGGGAGTAAGTCTAATAACCAGCTAACAATAAAAATACAAACTTACAATTTTTTCTTGTAGCTGAAGTCACAACATCTACGCAGCTACTTACCCTCAGTCGTCCCTCACTAGAACATATGTGCGATGTGTTCGGATCTTACTGTTTGTGTTGTGTCCACATGAGTGATTGAGCAGGCGACTACGTTGGGTGTGATATATTCCAGGGTCAACTTAATACACGGGCATTCTACCCAGTGGTCACTTTTCGTATTAATACACATTTATTGGGTTAAAACACAAGACACGGTTGCCCTTTTTTTCCCCTATTAATGTAACAAAAACAATGAAAGCCACGTCACAGAATTTACATTTAAATCCAATTGAAGGGACAAAATAAAATCTTACTAATAATAATGGAGAACCCAAACGGCATGTCAGTTACGCACTGCAGTAACCATCCTGCATTGCCTGGGGCTTATCCTAGACTATCGGGCTCGGTGTATACCATGACTGTGGCCGTCACGTTCTGCGAGGCGAAAGACTTTGAACGCACCCATCCAATACTGCGGCCTCCTCGGCCTGGTTTTGGCCGCCGGTCGGTATTGCGCGCCGTCTGATTGGCGCGGCGTCTGCCTTGGGCCACTTAGCTCCGCCAATCACCAATCAGAGTCAAATTTTAATGATCCGTATGCTAATAAGGTTTGATTATTCTTATCAAGATTTTATTTTGCGAACTTTCCATTGTGTCTCTTCGTCCGATTCTCGTCTTGTTGGGGTTTGATCGACTTCGTTTTTCTGGTCTTTCTTTTTGTTTTCGAGAGTTTGTACTGATGTAAGTCTTCTTTTAGTAACCGATTTAGGATTGGAAAGGTCCCTCCGTACTTCGTAAGGGTAATTGTTTCTTTTC
>NW_011341543.1:0-5470 GCF_000735185.1 Notothenia coriiceps
CACACTTATTGTTTTTATTTAGGCTGTGACTTTGTGTGTGTTCAGGTTGAGTTTGGCTGTGTTTGGCTGTGTATCGCTAAACAAGGAAATCACGGGGGGGAGGAGCTGCAGCGAGCCGTTTAGTGGAGAAAGTGAATACACATACTTTACAGAGATGCTGTATGCGAAACCAATTTGAGTTTGGAAAATTGCACAGTATTTTTCTATTTTAGTATACCTCAACAATGGAATTATGATCAGTGGAAATGGCCATGACATGTGACCTTTAAAGAAATCTCTGGCACATGCTAACATCTCTGTTGACGAATCTACGATACGTAAAACACTGAACAAGAATGGAGTTCATGGGACACCACGGAGGAAGCCACTGCTGTCCAGAAAAAACATTGCTGCACGTTTGAAGTTTGCAAAAGAGCACCTGGATGTTCCACAGCACAACTGTAGGTGTTCCCATAGATCTAGTCTCTTTGTTTTCCCCTCAAAATGCACCAGATTGATGCATTTAACTCCAAAATAAAAAATAAATCTTACCGGGGGAGCATGCTCCCGGACACCCCAAGAGGATTTGAGGTCCACCACCACTTAAAATCACATGGATAGGTTCCTAAATACATTTACAATTTTTTTTTTTATATTTCAGGTATGTGGGAAACACTGTACACCAAATGAATACTGAATTTGACCTCCAGCAGTGTGCAGGCCTATTTCACCTAACAAATGTCTATAGTTGTCAATAGGTCATAATCCTTTATAATTGATCGAAGGACAAGATTAATCCGTGTCTGCATGGCTAACCACCCATGTTAGGGTAAGACATTATCTCTCATACCATCATATTATTAATATTGGTACTGTGTCAAACATATTAGGGCACTAGGAGATCCGTTTGAAATAAATATACCATGGAAACACTGGTATTAATCAAATTATGGCAAATGTTACTGAAGTTAATCAAGTCAACAAATCATAACAAAAATATACATTAGGATACATCGAACAACAATCCCACCTGAACAACTGAACTTGTTTTCCTGGAATCTTCTTATGATTGACTTAACCACTCATGACAAACTAATATTAATTACCCTTTTTTTAATCATACAAGTCATCAAACTAGATTTAGTCAACATAAACCAGCTCTTCATCTAGGAATCAGTCTTTAATTCAACTTCAATCAATGATGAGATGTTACCATAACCAGAATCCATAATATATTAGTATCATTTCAAAACACATGTAAAAGCTTGACAAATAATGAACATTTCCAGCCATTTCATATATGATAACAGCCAGGCAAACTAAGAACCAGCACTCAGCAGTTGGTAAAGATTTCCCAGTGGTGACTTGCAATCAGAGTGTGGCTACCACTTAACAAGGAAGTGGGTCAAATAAATTGCTGCAGTGAGGACCAAAAAAGTGCTAAATGACTTGCAACCTTTCCACGGAAGTTAACTATGAACATTGAGGGAGGGTACAGTGTGACAGTTTTGCTTCACGGCTTTATAAATCTGTGCACTCTGATTTTGTTTTCTCACACGTCCGCCCTTGCACGGAAAGCCGTGCTCACAGTTCAAATAAAAACACAGACTGCAGGTGTAACCGTTGGAGGTATAGAGAGGAAGGGAGAGAGAGAAAACCGACAGGGAGGAGGAGCAAATAAAACAAAATCCCAGCTTCTGTGTGTCAGAGGGACACACCCGTGGAGTGCTCTGAAAGCCCGTCATTACAGAGGCTCACAAATGATAGCCCTGGTTAAAACAACTGGCTGAGCAGCAAGACTTCAGCCCCCACAAACAAAATGGCTCGGAAAAAACTCTAGGCACCAGTAGGCAGCAAAAAGAAATGCACAACTTTTTTCAGCCCCTCCTTTTTTAATCTCATTGAGAGGACGTTTCTGAAAAACTTGCATGTCCAAACTTGCTCACAATCTTTCCCATCTCTGTTCCAGCAGGTCAACAAAAAAAAAGCAGACATGCCTGCTGGGTATTTAGATGAGTGTGACAGTCATGCACTGAAACTCATCAATCAGCTGACTGTACCAATGAAAATCGAAAAATCACAGTTAATTGAAGCTGCCAAACGTGTCTCATGTTTGCTTATGTATTGTTATTGTGTAATGTCTCAACCAGAAATTAAGAAATAGAGTAAGCTTGCTACTTTCAGTCTAAGTGCTCCACTAAGACAGATTTTAGCCTCTGAGAAATACAGCATCCGTTCACACCAAAGAACTGTAAATTGAGAAGTAGACAAGGGACTGAATAATGAAGCAACAATCACGCCTGCTACCTTACCACACCCCACACTTCCAGACCCACACAACAGGTTCTTGCTTCTTTTTTTCTCCCCCCCCCCCTAGCAGCTCCACCGCCACCACCACTCCTGCCTTCATCTACAGACCACATCAAAAGACAGCTGCTGAAACATTAAACAGTGTGTCTCCACTGTACATTTCAACACATATACCTAAACAAAAATTACAATAAACCGACAAATACACCCCCCATATTCACCTGAACGCACCTTGCAGCTTCCCTGTCCGCAGAGAGTGGGCGTCTCAGGTAGAATACATAATAGGAAAGTCAAGTAAGCCGAGGCTGGACTTTGACTCCTAACTTGCGGTCTGTGACGGGGCGGGCTGGCCGGTCACTTCCGTGTACTCTCACCTGTCTTAATTACCTGGGTAGCTCGGTAAAAAACTAGCGCAGAAGTTTTGCTGCCTCGGTGTTTAAACGCAACACATAGAAAACACTCGACATGTTATGGCATGACGTTATTCCAGACAACGTAAACTAGACCATTTATGTAAGACTGCTATAGTAGCTTTTCAATGTTACATTAGCTGGTTAATTAGAATATTTAATCATCGTGATATCAACAAAATTTTAACTGCATGTATTGGTTCTGTATAACTTTTCCCGAAGTCTCACTCTAGATAAGTTATTCATCAAGCTAACGACCGGAATACACCAGTGCTAGCTGAGTTAGCTCGTGCTATTTTAGCTAACCTGCTAACGCTCCGTTTACAAACAAACAAGTTCCCCAAAATAAAAAGGTATTCACTCTATTCACACATAACAAATCCCAAACAGCAGTACCGGCCATTGACACAAAAAAGACAGGCCATTACCAATTAAGGAGAATGTTAGGCTTGTTTTTCAAAGTCCATAAATGCTTGCGATGTGGATTCAGGCCTAGCCTAGCCGCTGCTGCTGCTGTGCTGACACTATCCGAAGCTAGAGCCGCAGCCCGGAGAAGAGTTGAGATGAGGCAACAAAAACAGCTCGGCGTGGTCAAGCACACACCGAACAACTGCACAGAGAAGTGTCCACCGCGGGGCGAGAGACTCTCAGAGAAGAAGGAGAAAACACCCACCTCTGTAATGTCCTATCTTCCTTGCCTTGGCTTGTTGTTCACTTGTCTCTGCTCTTCCTCTCCGCTGGGGGGAAGAGGTGGGGGTCGGCAGCAGGGAATAGAAGAGCATGGAGGAGGGGGGGGGACGTTTTTGAAATATAAATTGACATACCGGCAATATTACTTTCTATCATTCTTAATTCGTAGGAGAGCTTTTGTTGATTGGCTACATCACTTCAACAAAAAACGTTACAATAATTGGATTTGGGATGGCTTTTGACTTTAATAGACCAAATGTAAAATACAATTTAAAACGTGAAATTAATCGTTAATCTAATTGCATTTACCGTATGTAAAATAAAGAAGAAAACGACTATTTTCAGATTCCTTTTACAGTCGATGTGGTTTTTTTAGCCCATCACCTTCATAATAATTCAGCATTTTCTCCTTTTCTCAGCTTCCAGCCACAACACCCCACATTATTTATATTTAGCATATTGAAGCATTCTCTAGAAATAATGACGCCACTTCAAGAGTTCCGATATTGCCCTCATGTGGTCGTGGTTGTGCTATTACAGAGCAGAATAACCGTTTTAGTAATTTTTTGTGATATTGCACTGGTGGGGGTCACTGGTGGTCAGTAACTAAACTGGTACATTTACCTAGCTGCAGACTATAGGCATTTTATGTATTGCACTTAACTTCAGTATCCTCATTTTAACTACTCTATACTTGTTCTCTACAACATGTCAGAGGCAAACATTGTACTGTAGCTTAAACTACCCAGTAGTAAATATAAAAGTTAAAATTAGACATTAAAAATTGATTTTAATAATCATTTTATCTCCCAGTTAAACAATTTGTTGTTTAATCATTTGTATAAAAAAGGCCAGAAACTAAAATGAAAACCCCTTCCCAATTTCCGACAGTAATGTCCTCTTATTGCTTGTTTCTGACCGACAGTCCAACACCAGAAGAATATTGAATAGACAAAATCACAAAATTATTTAAGCAACTTTTTTGCTAATTGATTGGATAATTATTTAGTTTTTTGGGGGATTGACTAATTGACTGATGGATTTTAGGCTATAAAAACTTAGATATACGCCTTAACCAGCTTCAATAAAAAAGTTGCTTGTAATTGCTAAAAATAATACATTTATAATATTAGCCATAACCAGCAATATAATAACATGTGTTTGTAAAGATAATTTAGCATGGAGCTGCTTCTTTAAAAAAATGCTTGACTTAAAGTGAATTCTTCAGCCTCTACAGCACTGCACAGAATATCTATGTAACTAAGCAGAAGACTGGTGGCCGAAAGGTGCAAACCAGCTACATTGGCCCAAAACCGAACTTACATAGCAGGTACATTTCCATTGACAGTGACAGTTTGCCAACTTTATACACGTCAACAAATGCTGTGTTCATCACTTTTTAGTTTCCCCGTTTCTGTTGTATTTTTACCTTTTTGCAGTTATTTTAGTAAACGCTGCACATGTGTTGTCAAGTTGTTGCAGATGTTTTTTCATTTGCATGTGTTTTGGCACATTTTTGTTTTTTTATTTGCATTGATTTCAACACTTCAGCGCATTTATCCTAATGGAAATGTGATGGGCCGTTGAAACGTGTTTGCATCTCTTGGCCACCCTAGAACAACCCAATCAGACAAAACTAATTAAAAAAACAAGTTTTGGCAAGACAGCATTTAAACATTTCCAGTCCCACACACAACCAGTAAGTAGCACTATAGAGTAACTAGAATAACTACTTGAGATGCAGTGTAACTAGAGAGATTAGACCCTCCAGAAAAACGCGGACAAAAATCCTTGATTATGCGGGCTAAAATCCTTGATTATGCGATTAAACATGCGGGGTTTTTATGTGATTTTATGCGGTGAAATTGCGGGAAGTTGAGAAATATGCGGAAAGTTGCGAAATATGCGGGAAAAAAGAATAACAATTTTTTTAAATATTGGGCTATCTTATTTATTCTCTCTCACACACACCCTGCCACTAACGTTAAACCCCTTTACTATTCAATTAAACAAATTCAATGTTTATTTATTGTAAAAGCAATTGGGCTATTTTAATCTCACACACACACACCCCCCCCCCC
>NW_011341544.1:0-5501 GCF_000735185.1 Notothenia coriiceps
TTTGCATATAAGGAATGGAAATGTCTCATCATGAAATACAAGTCACCTGAAATAAATAAATGCGTCATTATGAAATACAAGTCATCTGAAATAAATAAATATGTCATTATGAAATACGATTCTCTTGAAATAAATAAATGTGTCATGAAATACAAGTCTCTTGAAATAAATAAATGTGTCATTATGAAATAAAAGTCTCTTGAAATAAATGTCTCATTATGAAATAAAAGTCCCATGAAATAAATAAATGTGTATTTAAATGTACATGTATACATATTTATTGCCTCATTTATTTATTTCATAATTTATTTCATAGGCATATTTATATATATGTATTTATTTAATTATTGATGTATTTATTTATTTATTTAATTTTGGCTTAAATGGCATTCCATACAAACCAGCGTCCTCGCGATTGAGAAACACCCAGTGACACACTGTAATCCGGAGGACAGTGAACGAGGTTTATTTAAAAAAAGGGGGGAGATTTTTTAGGAGTGTGCTCCCTCTCACTCCTGTTCACTGTCCTCCGGATTCCTGCAGGACTCCAGTGTCGCGGAGAGCCCATGCACAATTGAATGTGTCTACTTTTACTACCAGATGTGCTGTCACGATTACGTCACTTCCGCCGATCTAGCACTAACCCCACAACGGACCTAACGAACCATCATTCAAAATCTGAACCATGGGGCCGACAGGTAAACAATGTCCTTACATTTTTTATTTGACTGATTCATTTAAATGTAAATTTGTCTCTGTGACCGCCACGTCTCCTGGTGGATGGTGTCTGTGATCATTTAGATCGAATTAGCTAGCTTTGATCTGTTTGAGCTAGTTTCTGCGCTTACGTTAGCTAATTTAGCTTATGTGCTGTAACTGTAAATCTTGTACCCGAGACAGTAAATATTAGTTGATTTAAATGACCTAGAAACACGGTTAAACTGTCAGTTTAGTATACAACAAATACAATTGGTGTTTTAATAGTGGCTAATCTCTCCACAGTTCTGTATTGATTTTCTCATTGTTTTTTGTCTAGCATGTTAGCTGTTAGCTTTACCAACCTAACTAACTGAATGTGATTCCTAACGGGAATTCCACCTCAGATTGCCTGCGTGGATTATAGATGGATTACTAATAACGACTCTCCAGTAAATGTACTTCCTAAATTAATTAAATGAACATTGTACAATGTACAAAGCTCCATTTAAAAGAATGCGAATATGATATTAAGCTGTTTGTTGACAAATGCGTTATAGTTTCTAATTGTCCGCGTTCTACAGGAGTTCAGCACACTTCTGATCCACTAAACAACACTTTTCTGTACTTACTAATTGTTCCCTGATTAACAGGGTGCTTGTGTAAAGTAAAATATGACTAAATCTGAATATAGTATACAGTATTTGTCATATTCTATTCTATTTTAATATGTAGAGCTAAAGGTTTCCACATGATCTTTCTGTAGGGAGGATCTGACTTGGTTTTGGCCGATAACAACATCCACTAGTGTTTATTCAGTCCTTGAGCTTTGTATAATATCTGAAGATGTTTAACTAATCAGGAATGGGGCATCCATATCAACATTACTCCAATCATATGATATATATTAGAATCAAACACTGTGAAACATTTGGCCCTATGAGTGCTTTTCATCTTGATATTATTATAGACATGTACATCATGTGTGCTTCTTCCATCACTGCCATGCGTTGTAACCCCCCCACCCTGCTCACCTGTCCCTCTTCTTGTTCCAGATGAGGCGGTGAATGGCAGCCAGATCCCGGTCTGCTCCGAGAACCGTCTGCGTTGGGACCTGAGCACCGAGCAGATCCAGCAGCTCACCGACAAACTCATTGCCAACACCAAGGAGGTGTACGATGGCGTGGGAGCGCTGGACATCGACAGTGTCACCGTCGAGAACACGCTCAAGGCCCTCGCTGACGTGGAGGTGGAATACACCGGTCAGTGTCCACCAATCGGCAGCGTTTCTCTCCTGATGCTAAATATGTGTACAGATGATGGTCATCTCTTTTCATATCCAAAAAGCTAAAGTTATTTAGAATATAGTTGCAGAGACAAGTTCTGACCGTTATTTCAAATTCAAGGATTAATGTAAACCTGTGTCCTGATATAAGGGCAACAATAGCAGGTAAAAGTATCAACAATATCTCTATTTAAAAAACAAAACTTCCACTGAAATCTTTCATTAACTACAACAAATATGCAGCTGGGAGCAAACCCAAACCCTAAATAGCTGCTCACTGTAAATTTGATTAAAAAAGCAGGATGAAATAGCAAATTTCTTCATGACTATTTTTAGTCCCAATTTAATCCATATTAGGTGCTCCAGTGAGTGTTAGTGGCAGCAGGACAGTGTGTGTGGGATTGTGTCAGAAGCGGGGAGTGTGTGCACATGATATTGAAGAAAAATGCGGCCCTGGGAAACGGTGTGCCTCCCTGAGTGTCTTTTAAAGGTTTTTAGAAAACAATTGAGTTCTGTGGCTCAGAGGAAGAACATATAACAGGCTCTGATACACACACACACACACACACACACACACACACACACACACACACACACACACACACACACACACACACACACACAACTAGGTAGTAGATACATTCACTGTTGGTCTGAACTAGAAGACTACCACCTGATTTATTCTAAAAGACAGCAGTTAACCGGCAACAGAGCAAGACAAACAAATATTTGATTTGTATTTATTATTATTATTTAAATTGACCAGATATTTTTGCAGCTTGTACTGTCAATTTGACGATGAACCTGAGAGCAGTCAGGCCAGGCGTCCATTGTGAGCTCTGCAGTGAAGCTCCGAGTCAGCAGAATGAGATGGTAAAGACTCGTCAGCAGTTTGTAGAGAAAGCAGCTGAACCAGCTGTCCAGAGACAATAAAGATGGCGAGTTTGTGTGGAGGCAGCTGAAAACACCTCCTTTTTCCATATTTATGGTGGCCCTCTAAATTAACCAGAGAAATTAAAAAGTAAATGAAAATACATTTACTTTTGCAAATATATGAGATTCAGAAGTTCAAAATGTCCAAGTTGAAATAATGACTTGCTATATAGAATTTACAAGATACCACATCGACATTACGATGGAGAAATGATAATGGAGACTTTAAAATGAAGTTCCACCTAGGAATGTTTTTTAAGCAAATATTAGAATGTAATAATCCAATCAGCATTTGAATCTTCACATACTTGTATGGGTATTTTATGATCAAATAAATATGAAAATGGAAAGCTGTTTAATCTTAAATATTGAATGTGCAACATTTTCAATTTGTCAATATTTGGCTTAAAATATAAATGCAATTCTCAAACTATTTACAGGGTTCCCGCAGGGTCTTAAAAAGTCTTACAAAGTCTTAAATTTGATAATCTTAATTTAAGGCCTTAAAAAGGTCTTTTAAATATGACCAAAACAATAAGAAAGGTCTTAAATATGATTTAGAAGGTCTTAAAATGATCGGATTTGAAAGGTACTTCTGTGTTGAGATCGCGTCTAAATGTGTTTTGGGGGAAATGTCCGGGCTGCAAAGTAACCAGTACGGTAATAGCCTTTCAGTTCGACCCAACAATTTGTATTGAAATAAATCAACATGGAACTAGTAATCACTAACTTTGTTTCCCCCGGCCCCTTATCGGAGAACACCCAGCTAGTAACCTAGCAACCAAGCTTCAGTTAGGGCAGTCAGAAACTCAGGTATCTTCGAATCTACTTACAAATAAATATGGGGAAGTGTAAGTTCAACCGTATTTGGTTGGAAAACATCGAATTTAGTGCTTGGTGGAAACCAGTAGAGGGGAACGTGTTTGAAGCCCGCTGCACCTTTTGCAAAATAAATTAGCCTTTGTTTTGCTAATGTAGCGTTAGCTAGTGCAGCGTTAGCTAGTGCAGCAACTTCCGCAACAACCCCCGGGGGACCTCCGAGCGACGTTTGGGTCCATGTCAACCCTAAAAGCGGAGGTGCTATAGATGCTAAATACCGTATCCAAACACCAATCATACAACAGCAACAATGAAAGATTGTAGCCAAGTCAGCAGAGCTCTGAATATAGCTCTTGTCTCGTGTGTGTATGGTTTGCAATTCTACCTCCTCTCGTGGTCGATTATTTCCCTGAAAATCCAACCGCTAAAGGGTCGGTGTCTCACAGGTTTCAACAACAAAGGATACTGTGATTCTTCCTTGGTTGCATGCATGTTGCATTATGCTTTACACTCACTGTGTATCATTTTGAATACACTTCTTTGAAAAAATAATTATGCTGTCATCTTGCAACGTGCTTGGAACGATTCTGGTTACATATAATGTGATTATTACTGTTATTTTCCCTCACAGTGATTTAAGTGTCCACTCAAAACAATATCATAATCTCATAGAGAAAATTATAAGCTTTATTTGTATTTGTTGCTGTCTTTCAGGGCACTGGAGCATAAAATGAAACTATCATTCAGAGATAGCACCAACAGAAAACCATATTGATAGCTGCAAATTGTATATTTTGTAATTACTATAAAAGGTACTGGGGAAGAACCAAATAGTTTAAGGTGGATGGATTTTCCATTTTCTAATTGAATGGCTTGTTCTTTGCCGTCAGTCTTTGTCTGTGGCAGCAAGTCTGCATGCATTTAATAGCCACATCCATACTCAGAGAGAGTTTATTTTTATGTAAATGAATGTACTCAAGGGTGCCAATTAATATTTCAACCGAACACTCCGAGAGGTCAGGGAGAGCATTTTCATCTATTGCCCTCTTCAAAATACCAAAGAAGAGTTTGAAAGAAAGAGCTCAAAAGGGAAAGCGTTTCTTGTGTTGGTGCAACAAGACAGAGGTTACTTTAAGAAAAATAAGATCGGCTCGTGTAAACTGAGAAAATGTCAAGAGCATTTTTGTACTCATCGAGTGACCTTCAATAGCGCTTTTAAATTCGATAAGCAGGTCAGCTCCATAGTCAAAACCTGCTTTTTTTTTTATAAATAAGACTATTGGCTAACACCAATACGTTTTTATCTTTTAACACTAGAACCGCCAGCAGGTACATTTTACCCGCACCTGTTTTTTTACTGTATGTAACTTTTTTTCAATAAAATATTAAAGTCTCCCAGTCCGTGACTTTTCCTGAAAGTGTGTTATGTAACACCCTGTGTTGTTAAAAATTGTCAATATGAAGTCAGATTGAAAAATCGCCAGAAAAAAGGCTATTTATACCTATTTCCGCCAGCGGGTAATATTCACCTCATAGAAATGCAGCGCTCCTCGCGCTATTGATTTCGCGCGTAAACATAAACATGACGTGTTGCTATAGCAACGCCTTTTGTCTACTACTGTAGATAGAGATAGAGAGAGAGATAGATAGATAGAGAGAGCCGGTTATATTTCCAAAATAGACAAAAGAAAGAGACTCATGAACGTACAGGAGGCACTAGCGTTGCTAAACCGTCTGAGCGAAGCAGAGTCTGATGGTGGGGAAGTAT
>NW_011341545.1:0-5507 GCF_000735185.1 Notothenia coriiceps
CTTGAGAGCATCGATGATCCAGAAGAGGATTGGGAGAATGTCATATGGTCAGATGAAACCAAAATAGAACTTTTTGGTAAAAACTCAACTAGACGTGTTTGGAGGAGAAAGAATGCTGAGTTGCATCCAAAGAACACCATACCTACTGTGAAACATGGGGGTGGAAACATCATGCTTTGGGGCTGTTTTTCTGCAAAGGGACCAGGACGACTGATCCGTGTAAAGGAAAGAATGAATGGGGCCATGTATCGTGAGATTTTGAGTGACAACCTCCTTCCATCAGCAAGGGCATTGAAGATGAAACGTGGCTGGGTCTTTCAGCATGACAATGATCCCAAACACACCGCCCGGGCAACGAAGGAGTGGCTTCGTAAGAAGCATTTAAAGGTCCTGGAGTGGCCTAGCCAGTCTCCAGATCTCAACCCCATAGAAAATCTTTGGAGGGAGTTGAAAGTCCGTGTTGCCCAGCGACAGCTCCAAAACAACACTGCTCTAGAGGAGATCTGCATGGAGGAATGGGCCAAAATACCAGCAACAGTGTGTGAAAACCTTGTGAAGACTTACAGAAAACGTTTGACCTCTGTCATTGCCAACAAAGGGTATATAACAAGTATTGAGATGAACTTTTGTTATTGACCAAAAACTTATTTTCCACCATAATTTGCTAATAAATTCTTTAAAAATCAGACAATGTGATTTTCCTGATTTTTTTTTCTCATTTTGTCTGTCATAGTTGAAGTGTACCTAGGATAAAAATTACTGGCCTCTCATCTTTTTAAGTGGGAGAACTTGCACAATTGGTGGCTGAATAAATACTTTTTTGCCCCACTGTATCTGTACTGCTAAGCCTTATACTGGCTACCTAGCTTACTTCGTCTCCTTCATCAGCCAGCTTCCTTGGTATCACCTACTGCCAAAAAAGACGCTACATGGATACGACCTAACACTGACAGTAATGCTATTAAAGGTGGGGTAGGTAATTTTGGAGAAACCAGCTCGAGTGAGTGCGCTAGAATTTGAAAAAATCTGCCACTTCCTTACAGAGCCCCTCCTCCAACACACACGAACGCACATGATCAATGAGGGCACGAGATAAGTTTGTGCACAGATGGAAGGCTGACAGGCAGGTAGGCCATCCAGTTACTTTAGCCTGGCCGGTTAAAATGATTGGTCGTGCTTTTTACAGCGCCACGGCTTCCACAGATGACATTTTTTATGGATTTATTGTCAAAGCACTTAAGATATTCATTGCTATCGGGATGTTAAGAGCATTCCATGGAATATAACAAAAAGTGTATCTCGAGCCGGTTTCTCAAACTTACCTACCTTTAAGTGAGTAAAGCCTAACAATGGTAAATGAAGTGCACATCTACACTACCGTATAAATAAAATAGGCTTTATGCAACACTCCTAAATAAACTCATTAGGGACAAATGGAAGTACGACACTTAAGGTAGTTTTCTGCACATTTGACAGAATTGTGTCTCTAACATTGTTTAACTGTTGTCTCAAAATGAACACATTAATGATTTTGGACTTTTGCTCTGCCACAGAACATCTTTGCCATGGACCTCCGAAGTGCAAGCAAGGCCTCGGAGAAACCCCCCCCTCGATTACGACTCTCCCTCACCCGATCCATGAGTACAGACGTGGACCAGGGTGAACGAGGCAGTCTGTACCGACGTCTGGCCCGGAGGAAGAGCAGACAGAGGGTGTCCATATGTGGGTCTGAGGGACCCTCAAAGAAAGATATCCTCCCCCAGAAGAAGAGGAGAGTGGAACCCATTGAGGAAGACTGGAGTGGCACCAGCGAAGAAGAGAAGCAAGAGTCCGAAAGCATCACAGAGGAGACGTGTGAAGACAGTTTCTATGGTTTGTAAAGTCAATCACTTAGAAATTAATTCACGTGGTCATGACCCTTTGAACATTTGAAGGTGAACACCATTTTCTTTCTTTCATGTCGGGCAGAGTGCAGCTCCCCACCCTTGCTGGAGCGAGAGGACTTCGAGACTGAGGAGGAGGAGAAGTCGGACACCGAGCTGGCAACGGTGAGCACAGAAACATGGACTGACAGACCGGGAGGGTGGACGTCGGAAACGATTGAAACCGTTGTGTGCGACCAATCAAAAGACAGGGATTCAACGCCCAAGGCTACACTGGACGATGAGGTTTCCGTGGAGTCAGATTGGTTCAAAAGTGAGGATGAAGTAGAGTCGGAGTGTCCCAAATTGGAGAGCAGCGTTTCTCAACGCGACAACACAACTTCGGTGATAGTGAGTCTCCGAGGGAGAAGCGACACTACAGGCTCCACCACTGAGGAGCCGGCGAATAAGAAGGAAGAAGGTAGCGACAATCAGAGCGAAACGGAAACAACGCCTGCTGATCCCGCTGAGGACGAACATCCCAGAAAGGTGATATCTACTGACGTGACGATCAACTGTCTGACGGTGACGATTAAAGAAGCCCTGGTGGCCAAAGGCTTCTTCAAGGGCTATTAAAGGTTGAGATAAAAAAGATTCAAATAACCATAAGTAGACTTGCCACTCATTTTATACGTGTAAATAGTCGTGTTTGTTAGTTAAGTCCGCACACGTTTACAAAGATACACTCATTTCCTACTGAGTTCACTGAAGACATTGTTGCCTTTAAATAAATAAATCATTTTATTATTGTGGCGCATATATAGAGTGGTGCAGTAATAGCGAATTTCTGCAGGCCAACATGGAAGTTAGCATTGCGAGAGTTTCTCCCTGACAAAAAGCCAATGGGATTTTTACATTGGAATTTAAAATATTCCAGAAAATAAGATCCATGGCGAACACATTTTTATGATACTTATACATTTTATTCAGCAGGATAATCTCTGAATACTAATGGCACTTTATGATATTATAAGCATTAATGCAATCTCCAGAAGTAAAAATCTAACGTTAGCTTCAAACGAACCATGACATTACGTCTCCACCGCTAAGCTAACGGCTGCTAAAGTTGACGTTAAGTAGTCTTTTTTTAGACTCTTCTTAACAATCACTGACAAATAAGGGCTTCAGAAATGTACCAGTGGTGTATTTACTGAAGTATTTTGAAGCGTAAATGCAATCGCCAGAAGAAAAACAATAACTTTAGGCTGAAAACAAACTACAGCATGGGTCACATGACTTCAAAAACAAACCATAAAAATCACTTAAAGGTGACCTATCATGCAAAATGCACCTTTGTACGTCTTTTCTACATGAATATGTGTCCCCGGTGTTCCAGGGAACTCACCAAGAGTCAGAAAACACAACCCTCTCTATTTTCCTCCATACCCAAATCTCTTAAAAAGGGGCTGCAACGGATCTGATACAGACTGATCCAGATTAGAACACTTTTCTGACGTCAGGACGGTGGCGCTACGGCTATTGGGCCAACTCCACCAATCAGGAGGAGACAGCCACGGACATTGCTGTTCGAAAGCGCTGGAGACGCTTTAGTACGTATTTCAGGCCACCAGATGGTGCTGTTCTCACTGAATCCGAGCATGAAAGGCAGTGTTAAATTGAGCGAAATGAGGAATGGATAAAATGCATGATCTGTTTGGTATTTTGAAAAATAAAACGTAGAAATATACCTTATATAGGTATGGTCCTACACTATATTATTCAAATATAGCATGATAGGTCCACTTTAAACTAGTTTTTTTTTTTACCACAGAGCGTAATTGAGGCATTCAAACCACAATCACGTTAGAAATACCGTTGAGTTTTAAATGAGGGAAACCAGAAGCGTTAAAATGCTGACTGGTTTCAGGACTCATTCCTGCACCACTCTATCAGGCGCAATAGGAAGCCAGAGGCCCCAAAAATATCCTCAAATCATCCATAGCACTCCAGAGGAATACATAGATAGCAGTGGCTGGTTTCATTCCAGGGGTCGCCTGGACTACTGACTGACAGCATATGTAACAGTGCACATTACTACTTCCATGCAGCAGCTACTTATATTCCAGTCGTCCTCAGTGCTTTCCAGCCAGGCGCTCAAATCTGTTCTCGGGGCCTGTTTCAGTCGCCTCTTTTCTTACGAATAACGTTTTGTAGAGATGTTGCTCTATTCTTTATGTGTTCCAGTATTGACGGAGAGATTCCTGCATGCCCTGTCAGTCTGTGCCGCACAGAGCACTGTCCTGCGGTCTGTTGAAGGGGTTTACTTCTGTCACAAAAGACATAAAACAAAAAGGAAATAAATGAATGTCTGCCGCTTAGATGAAGTTCTGCATTTCAAGGAGGCTAAGATGCACAAAATTAAGTACACAGTTGTGTTTGCTGTCGTCTGTCCTTTTGCTTTTAAAGCATGAAATACTTCCTGGTTCTATTTTTGTATTCCCAATTGATAGTCCAATCTATTCACTAGCCTTTGTGTATTTCAAAAGAGGAGATATCCGTTTACACCGCCGCTGCTCCGATGTGTAATAAAGGAAGAAAATGTGCATTAGGTTCGACTGTAATGACCATTTATTTATTGCATGTCACATGTATAAGCTAAACTAACTTATGTCACTTATATGTGTCTTTCTCTGACAAAGATAAACTGTCAAACATATGTCTTCTCTTGAAAAATGTATTTTTATTTCGACATTTCCAATAAATATGTATTAAAATAACTCTGCTTTGAGTCTATTTATTATGTGGCATTACTCAACGTCCTTTTTATATACAATGAATATCAGATAGTGGTTTAATTAAGGACATTTAAATCTCATACACATCTTTTTATGTTGCGTTTGATTTAACCCTCCTGTTGTCCTGGGGTCATTTTTGACCCCAAAAGGAAATCTATTGCTGTCAAAAATAGGTTTTTAATTCATCAAATGTTCTGAAAATGATAGGGGTTATTCAATACTATGCTCTTAACGATTAAAATACATTTGAAGTAATTTCATTGAATTGTGGGTGTTTTTTGTATTTTATAACACCTTAAGCCCTCTGGGGTCAAAAATGACCCCGCAGGACAAAGTGGAGCAATGGGGCACTTTTTTTCAGCATAATGCTGCAACAACCCCCTGCCTGCTCTTCCGGGTACACACACACACACACACACACACACACACACACGCACGCACGCACGCGCACACACACACACACTTTTGATGTATAGGATCAAGCAATTTTTAGATCAACAAAAATCATAAACAAAAAAGATAAACGAACAACAAACAGGCCTTTTCTCACGGTTGCTGGGGCATTTCAACTTTTAGTCCCTCCCTAGTTACGGTACACTCACACACACATACACACACCTTTGATGTATTGGATCAATCAATTGTCAAGTCACAAACAAACAGGCCTTTTCTCACAAATGTTGGGGCATTTCACATTTTATTCTGGGAGAGACAGGCAGCAAAATGAGGAGGCAGAAACATTTGACCGTGGAGGAGGTTCATGAGCCGTGTTATGGAGGACAGATCAACCGATGAGGAGGATTCAGGGTCAGAAGAGGAGGAAACTCATGAAGAGCTGATCGATGTAAGT
>NW_011341546.1:0-2616 GCF_000735185.1 Notothenia coriiceps
TTCATAGAGCCACAACATTTCAAGTTGGCGGCGAATAATCGATTAATATTCGCCAGGGATTTTCGAATTTGATCATGGTCAGTTTCTGGCATCAACGGTTTCACCATGTCCTGGATGTAGGAAGGGCCAGATCCATTCACAGCATGGTACGCAAGTACCAGTGTCTTGAAGTGAATTCTAGCAGTTACTGGAAGCCAGTGAAGGGAGCGGAGGAGCGGCGTGGTGTGGGAACATTTAGGAAGGTTGAAGACCAGACGAGCCGCTGCATTCTGGATGAGCTGCAGAGGTCGGATGGCACATGCAGGTAGACCAGCCAGGAGGGAGTTGCAGTAGTCTAGGCGAGAGATGACGAGAGCCTGTGTCAAATGATCATATAATCATTTAAAACATATAGTCTTATACTCTGCCTTTTATACTGTTAAATTGTGTTTCTAATCTTGTATGTGTTTAAGAGAGACGTATGTTTAGGGTTTACATTTCAGGAGGAAGTGTAACACGTGGATTTACAAATGGTTTAGGACGAGGGGGTTTTATGGTTTAATGGTTTGATGTTTAGATGATGCCTAAGGGAATTTAAGGTTCGGACCAGTTGGATATTCTCTTCTATATAGTGAGACTGTAAGCTGTGAGAACTTCTCAATCCTCTGAGGATGAAGTAGCTCTGTTCCTACATTTGAGATCGATTCCACTCGTATATTGACTTTCTTGATTGCTTTATCAAAACATAACAAAAGACCAACTTTGTCCATGAATCATTTATAAGAATTCCCCCCCTTAACGTGGTCCTCGGTGGGGACAGCTTCACACAAATTGAGCGGTCTCTCCGTGGTTTCGCTCGGCTTGTTAGCGGGGTTCAGGAGCCCGGAGACTCGGATGACATTTTCAAGGAAGCCGACTATAGCCTGGCCTTTTGAAAGAAACAAGCCACCGAGAGGAAGGATCACTAATTAGCCCTCTGCGTCCCCGAGTCTCACAACTTACTGTCTTGTTAGACTTCACACCTCAAGTTCAACAAGTAATTTAAGAGGATATGACTTAAATTGAACTAAGTAGCGAAAGGAAACTCTCAAATTATAATTCATTGGAAATAATTGCCTTCCACCTAATGCGTCTGTTAGCTTTACCTTGATGACGATCAGTACTACCTGTAGTTCGAGAGCACCTCAGAGCACCACTTAAAAGTGATTTTTTAATAACGTGGAGTCTATGAATGGCAACGGCATAATCCCTGGATACATTAACATTTTTGTGGCTTGGATCGCTGCTTGACCTTTGCAGGATTACACCATTAGTTATGCATGAAAAGCCCATGAATGGTTTAACAGAAGAACAAGAAGTTTTGTATCTGATCTACGAGGTGGAGCTGTTTGAATCCCGCCAGATGCAGCAATCGCTGACAATTATTTAGTTTAGGTCTAATTGCACATGACGCAGGTGGGCAATTAACAAAACAATGTGACACAAACATAATTCACTCTTCGCTAATTGTATTGACGGATCAGAGAGCTGGTGAACGGCAGGTGTTCATCTGCGAATCCTGCAGCTACTGATAATACAATATGTTTTAGAAAGATTCATTTTGACATCTTTTTGGAGGAAATTGTGATTTATAACATTAACTCTATTTAAGAATTAAATAAATATAAGATAAAAAATTATAAATATGTATATAAATATTATAAGTTAAAGGAAAAATGTGCAATAAAAAAATTCAGATATTTTTGATAATATAAGAAGTTTAAGCAACTCAATTTTTGCATGAAAAAAATGTAAGATAATAAAGAAATTAATAAAAAAAATGTATATAAACAGTAAGAATTTGCAATTAAATAAAAATAAAAACATGTATTTAAAAAAACAAGTTAAAGAAACTCAATTTTAGCATGAAATGAATACAAAATAATACATAAATATAATATATGTAAGTCAAAGTAAATGCTTCCTTGTAAAACTGCACATCCTGCTATGAAGAGGTTGATGTGTTGACGTAGTCTCTCTTCTCAGTTGGTCAGTGAAGGACTCCTGGTGGCTGATCACTCCCTAATGAGACATATTGAGTTTTACTTTCATGTCAGCATTCATTTAGTCACCCTCCTCAGATGATGGATATCTCGCCGGGGAATGAAACTCTTCAAAGTCTGATTACAGTGCAACTCGGCCAATAAAGTAACCCCCTCTCTCTCTCTCTCTCTCTCTCTCTCTCTCTCTCTCTCTCTCTCCACCTCCCTCTCTCTCGCCCTCTCTCTCTCTCTCCTCTCTCTCTCTCTCTCTCTCTCCACCTCCCTCTCTCTCTCCCCTCTCTCTGTCTCTCCACCGCCCTCTCTCTCGCCCTCTCTCTCGCCCTCTCTCTCTCTCCACCTCTCTCCACCTCCCTCTCTCTCGCCCTCTCTCTCTCTCCCCCTCCCTGGGAACTGTTGAATTTTATTTTGGGGCAAAAATGTCGATCTACAAAAGCAGGAAAAACAAAACAAACAGTGCAGCCGGTCAGCAACTCACAAACATGTTTTTGTCGTTGGTATAAGCAAGAGAAAATTACTGTAGATTTTAGATTTCACTGTCTGATGAGAAATATGGAAGAGTTTTTAAACCGGTGGTGTTTCACTACAGCTGTGTGCT
>NW_011341547.1:0-1733 GCF_000735185.1 Notothenia coriiceps
CCACTATTCAAGCAGCCGAGCCATGTCTGTTTAATTTGAGAAAGTAATTAATGTAAATTCTTCACAAGTATGGAGAGGCAAGGTGTGTTTGTGCATGACTCCATTTTAATGTCCCTCTTATATATATGGTTAAATAATAAGTAAATTGCTGAATTTGCATGTGATTTAATCTAGAGAAACATCGCCACTATTCAAGCAGATGAGCCATCTCTGTTTAATTTGAGAAAGTAATTAATGTAAATTCTTCACAAGTATGGAGAGGCAAGGTGTGTTTGTGCATCTGTTTGATCACGCGGATACGGATGCTAAATCGTGTTTAGTGATGCGTAGACAGTGAAGCTGAAGGGTCAGAGAGATTGAAGCATTGTGCTGAAGGATCAGTGCGTCAAACCACATCTCCCACTGCGGCAGCTCCTTTTGGCTCTGTGCTCACTAAAATAAAGTACCTTACTTACAGAATAAAGCATGCGTTCTCTTTCTTGCACTCAGTTGCTGAAAGTTATAATCCTCCTTAGACTGGCTGTACTTTAAAGGAGCGCAAATGGGGGACGTATAACAAGCTTAGCTTTTTGTTTCCTGTCATTCTATAATGTTCGACGTGTCTCACAGTGGCACCGTTCACAATAACCCAGACACGGCAAAGTGCACAGCGGACATTTTCTTTTGAAATAACTTGCTGTAATTTACGTCTTCAATCATAGCCAAAGTGGGAAGCTTGAACATTTGCCAGACTATAAGAAGGAGGTTTACGACTTGAAGCACTGCACTTAAAGACTGAATCACATGACAAAAGCATGACGTCCCTCAATGCTATGCTCTCTTACAGCTGTTTGATAGTTGAGCACCTGAGCCTTGTAAAGTGCTGACTGTTAATCTGTACTGGCAGATCTTTGTTGAAAGACGTGAATGACAAATTGATTTTGTGACAAGAAGGACTTGAGAGAATTGATTGCAACAAACACGGAGAAAGAAGGCCATTCGGACCGATTCACCTCGTCTTTTTCTTCTCCTCTGAAGCCTGATCTCTTCTCAAAGCTCCTCTGTGGAGCATCTTAAAGAGGCTTGGCGCTTTTATCCAGTGACACTAAACTAATGAACCGGTGAAGTAGGTACTTTGTGTAATGCATCAAGGTTCTCGACTGTAACTACCCTTCAGTGGTTTTGTGTAACATTATGCTAAGGATTGTGTCACAGAGGAGTAGAGACATTCATTTACTGTCTTAACTATTTGCAACACTTCCCAATCCTTCAACCCTCCTATTGTCTTCGTGTTCCCCCTTACTTTGGTGTTTGCGGTTAAATTTGACCGGTCCTGTTTTAACTGCTATTACATTAACACAAAAAACATTAATCATCACCAAATTTCATTTAACACAATTTCAAACTGTACATATTGTATCAGACTACTGGTATACATGAAACACTGCAGTAAATATACAAAGAACAGACACTGAACATGTGTTGCGTGTGCCAGGTGTGATCCATGTGGGGGGATGGGCACATAAGAGCGGGAAATGTGTCAAATTAGTGTGTGTGTGTGTGTGTGTGTGTGTGTGTGTGTGTGTGTGTGTGTGTGTGTGTGAGTGTGTGTGTGTGTGAGTGAGTGAGTGAGTGAGTGAGTGAGTGAGTGAGTGTGTGTGTGTGTGTGTGTGTGTGTGTGTGTGTGTGTGTGTGTGTGTGTGTGTGTGTGTGTGTGTGTGTGTGTGTGTGTGTGTGTGTGTGTGTGAGTGAGT
>NW_011341548.1:0-9592 GCF_000735185.1 Notothenia coriiceps
CAATTACAGAGGCATCACACTACTCAGCCTCCCCGGGAAAGTTTACTCTAAGGTACTCGAAAGGAGGATCAGGCCGATTGCCGAACCTCAGATTGAGGAGGAACAATGCGGATTCCGTCCTGGTCGTGGAACGACGGATCAGCTTTTTACTCTCGCAAGGATCCTGGAGGGGGCCTGGGAGTACGCTTATCCGGTCTACATGTGTTTTGTAGACTTGGAGAAGGCGTATGACCGAGTTCCCAGGGAGATACTGTGGGAGGTTCTGCGGGAGTATGGGTTGAGGGGGTCTCTACTCAGGGCCATCCAATCTCTGTACTCCCAAAGCGAGAGCTGTGTCCGGGTCCTCTGCAGTAAGTCGGACCCATTTCCGGTGAGGGTTGTCCTCCGCCAGGGCTGCGCGTTGTCACCAATCCTGTTTGTAATATACATGGATCGGATTTCGAGGCGTAGTCGTGGGGGAGGGGGTCTGCAGTTTGGTGGACTAAGGATTGCACCACTGCTTTTTGCAGATGATGTGGTTCTAATGGCTTCATCGGTCTGCGACCTTCAGCACTCACTGGATCGGTTCGCAACCGAGTGTGAAGCGGCTGGGATAAGGATCAGCACCTCCAAATCTGAGGCCATGGTTCTCAGCAGGAAACCGATGGACTGTCCACTCCAAGTAGGGAATGAGTCCGTACCCCAAGTGAAGGAGTATCTCGGGGTCTTGTTCTCGAGTGAGGGAACAATGGAGCGTGAGATGGGTCGGAGAATCAGAGCAGCGGGAGCGGTACTGCAGTCGCTTTACCGCACCGTTGTGACGAAAAGGGAGCTGAGCCAGAAGGCAAAGCTCTCTGTCTACCGCGCCATTTTCGTTCCTACCCTCACCTATGGTCGTGAAGGATGGGTCATGACCGAAAGAACGAGATCGCGGGTACAAGCGGCCGAGATGGGTTTTCTCCGCAGGGTGGCTGGTGTCTCCCTTAGGGATAAGGTGAGAAGTTCGGTCATCCGGGAGGGACTCGGAGTTGAACCACTCCTCCTTTGCGTCGAAAGGAGCCAGTTGAGGTGGTTCGGGCACCTAGTTAGGATGCCAACTGGGCGCCTCCCTAGGGAGGTGTTCTAGGCACGTCCAGCTGGGAAGAGACCAAGGGGTAGACCTAGAACCAGGTGGAGGGATTATATCTCTTCGCTGGCCTGGGAGCGCCTTGGGATCCCCCAGTCAGAGCTGGTTGATGTGGCCAGGGAAAAAAAAGTTTGGGGCTCTCTGCTGGAACTGCTACCTCCGCGACCCGACCACGGATAAGCGGGAGAAGATGGATGGATGGATGGACAGTCAGTAAAATGCGGTGTGGAACAGGTGGGTCTCGAGGCATTTCCTAAAAACTGAGAGTGATGCCGAGGTCCGTATGTTCTCTGGAAGCTGATTCCACAGACGTGGACCCAGGGAGGAGAAAGTACGGTTTCCCATGGTGACCAGTTTTGTCCGCGGAACAGCCAGGAGATTGGAGTGTGCGTGAGGTATGGGAATGTTTTCTGGTTAGCAGTTCCTGTAGGTAGGTGGGGCCAGTGTGGTTGATGGCGTTTGAAGACCATTATGAGGACTTTGTAGTTGATCCGGTGTGTTACAGGGAGCCAGTGGAGTGAGTGAAGGATGGGGGTGATGTGCTCTGATTTGCGTGTATTTTAGTATCCGGGCGGCACAGTTTTGTACATATTGTAGTCTCTGAGTGGTTTTTGCTGGAGTGCCTGCAAGCAGAGAATTGCAGTAGTCAATGCGGGAGGTGATGAAGGCATGGACCAGTTTTTCTGCATCCGGTTTGGTGAGGGAGTGTTGCATTTTGGAGATGTTTTTCAGGTGGTAGTATGAGGCTTTGCAGACCGTCTTTATGTGTGCTCGGAATGAAAGGGATGAGTCCAGTTTCACACCAAGGATTGTTACAAGTGGGGAGAGGGGAATGGAGTGGCCATTGATGCTGATATGAGGGATATCAGTTGTTTGTGTTTGATGTGGTGTTCCAATCAGAATGGCCTCTGATTTGCTGCTATTCAGTTGGAGGGAGTTGTTGCTCATCCAGTGGTGTATGTGTTCCAGGCATCTTGAGACATTTGAAAGTGCCAGATGTTTATCCGGGGCAGTTTGGAAATAAATCTGTGTGTCATCAGCATATGTGTGGAAGCTGATGTTATGGCTCCTCAGTATTTGTCCCAGGGGCAACATGTAAATTAAAAAGAGCAGTGGCCCAAGGACTGACCCTTGGGGCACACCAAAAGCTGATTTGTATCCAAGTCTAAGTGTCCTTTGTTTCCACAATGCTACACTTACACGTAATGTTGTCTGTACAAATTCCCAACTCGCCGCCCCAGCCATAGCTCCTGTAAAGGAGGTGGCTAGTGGGCATGCGCAGATGAGAGTGATAAACCGCAGGGAGTGCTATCAAAGTGCTATGCGGGTACAGGGACATTATGGCCGGCGTGTTACTGTCAGAGAACACACTACTCCTAGAGCAAAGACTCCAATTAATGCAGTTTACCGTAGTGGTAAGGGCTGCATTATGGCGGAGCGCGCGCTGTTGTGTGAGCGCGCGCGTTCAGGGACCTCAGTAGAACACACTACGCCTAGAGTAAAGACTCCGATTAATGCAGTTTACCGTAGTGGTATAAACAGCATTATGGTGGAGAGCGGTGCACTCAGGGACCTCAGTAAATAATCGGCCCTTTCTGTGCCGACCCTCCGTGTGCAAATCTTCCCTTCACGGGGAGCTTTGCGGCGGAACAGCAGTTTTAAAATGCTTAATAAGCACCGTAACTTTCATGATACTAATTTATCGGTCATAATCGGTTGTTTCCGTGAACGGCCGAATGTTGTGTGATGGCAAATGCTGTGGCCACAAGGCATTGTGGGGCAGCATTTTCTCCTTTCCTTTCATAAAGGAAGGTCCAGTCTTTCCTAAGCTAAAGGAGGTTATTAAGGAAGTTTCAAACCTCCTTTCCTAGCAGAGAATTTGAACGGCTCTTATCATGGCTGCCAATGAGGTACTTCCGGGTCATTTCACTGGTGAAATACATATATACAAAAAATAAACAAAATAATGTCAGCTTACATGCAAATAAAGTGTTTACTATTTAAATCAAATGTGTGGTGTTAATTGTTGACATGTTTTACTGCAACTGAAATGAAGTAAACCTACTGGAGGTGAGGGTGCAGTGTCTGTGTGGCTGAGGCCATCACAGGCAACACAGCTGAGCTGATGGAGGAATGATGGCCGGGTGAGGCTGACTTTGTGACAGTGAGGGATTGTGGCTCTACATTTCCTCTCCCACTGACATTAGTCATCATTGCAACTCAGTGGTTTCAGGGTAAGGCCGCATATTCATCATCAGTTGACTTGAGAGAGGGAGCATTGGGATATTTATGGACAAAGGAAGCCCCACTGTAGAGTTTGGTGACCTCATGTGTTCACGCCCGGCAGCAACTGACATACTGACAAGTATACATACAACTGACAAGCTTCTCTGAGTTTGACATGAAACAATTAGTTTGATAAATTTACAAAAGAAGCCGGACCCTCCTGTTAGTCTGTTAAAGAAATACACCCAGAAGGAAACATGTGAAATGTTGCTGATTCCAACCGCTGCAAATATTAGTCGTTTTCTTTCACAAACAGTTACTCAGAAGTGAGGAAGGAAAAATGATGATTTGAGATTTATAGGCCTTGGTGGTTGGAATTTACGTCTCAACCTATAACCTATTAAATGGTGTCATCCCATTCAAGGCGAGGACATTTCACGTTTTGTTTAAAGGGGACCTATCATGCAAAATGCACTTTTAGATGTATTTTATACATAAATGTGTGTCAGGGAACTCACAAAGTGTCAGAAAATAAAACCCTCTCTCTTTTCCTCAGTGCGCAAATATCTAAAAACGGAAGCACAACGGAGCCGATTCAGATTTGCCGTACATCATATCGGATGGTGGACCCACGGCCCTATCAGAAACATCGCAATCAGAATCAATGCCTGACGTGTTTTGGACGTGATATGGTCTGTGTTTACATTAGCAAGCACTAACACTAACACTCACAGCTAACCTGTACTGGAGAGAATAATGTGTAAAGAAGCAGGATATAAAAAGGAACTCACCTTGAGGTAAATCTGCAAGAGAAAAAGCCTTTGAGATACTGTTTCAAAAATAATCCTTGATGTGGTTTGGGACATGATATGGCATTTCATCACCGCAGCATTTAGACAGTATCTCCCGGGTCCCGCATGAGCAGGCATAGAGAGCCTGAGTCCCGACCTTCTACTTCCGACCCATGGGACCTTATTATTATACATATTATATTCAATTGAGAGTGGGAAATATTTTTCGATCCCGTTTTTGTGCCATGAATTACACATAATTATGATGTTTGTCAATTTAAAAGATAATTTTGCAAGTCAAGAAAAAAAATGTTTGTCGTAAAACTGTGAAGTAACACTTTGTTTTGTGTAAAACCGCTCAATGAACTACATCTCTGGTCTCGCACAATACACCTCTCCTTGGCACATTTCACCTCTTTCTTTCAGAATGAGGTGAAAAGTATTAAAAGTCCCATGTCATGGCCATTTCTATCATAATTCCATTGTTGAGGTCTACTAGAATAGATTTAAATTGTGCAATTTTCCAAAATCACATTGATTTCTCATACAGCATCTCTGCATAGTATGTGTGTTCACTGAATTTCACTCTGTCCTAAACGGCTTGTTGGAGCTCCTGCTTGGATTTGTGGTCTTTCTAGTTGCATATTTTCATAGTCTTATATTTCAACAGTTTTACGACCTACCTTTAAAACAAGAGAATGTTGTAACTTCTTTGATTTAAAGTAGTACATTCATTTGTTTATTCGCTTCCTGAAGAAAGTCAAAAGTGAAATGTTTGACAGGAAATGCTTCTTTTGAAGTGCAAATATGAATCCTGCTCTTTGTTTTCCGGTTTTATGTATGAAATTAATACAAGTTTGTCGAGTGCATTCTTCCCCCGTCTACTACCGTTACAATGATATATAGTAAACATTTTCAGTTTGGAATAGACTCGCTTTGTTCCTCATTTGAAGCTTCCATTACACAAAAGAGTATAATCACTTGAAAAGAGAAAGGTGTCCTCATTAGAGTGCAGAGCTAGAGCTGCTCTCTTGTATCCCCAACCAGCCGGGAAGTAGCGAGGAGTCATCTGCGAATGAGGTGATAAAGCAGGGAATTAAATGTTTTTAAAGTGTGTTCAGAGAAAGTGTAAGTCACTGTAAGCTCAAGAGGTTTTTGAGCTTAGCCAAAAATAACCACAAAACATCAGGCTGCAGAAGTGTTGGAGATGAGCCCTGGGGAAGAGATGCTATGTGGACTTCACACCCGCAGAAGATCAATCTTAGTTTTTTACGTTTATATAATAGATTATATATAATTTATATTTAGTTTTGTTCATTCTAAAATGCAACAACTGTTGCAAAAAAAACGTCCCCTTGAATTATTAAATTATTTCTGTTTCTGACTCTTATCTATGGTGGACATAAGTGGGAAGGGGAATGTTTTGTAAAAAAGTTTGTTCATCCACGATGCAGATCTGTAGACCATGACACACTTGGTGAGATTATGTTAACATATCGTTGTCATTTTGGATGTGACAATGTGAGTCCAAGCCAAATCATTATTTTTTCTCTTTATGTTTCAATTAACTAAATATGTTAAAAAATAAAACATTGAAATAAACCTGATACAAATAAGAGTTGTTGAGGAGCTGATGACACGGCAGCCATCCATTGCTCTGCATTGTTTTCCGAGGGGACATCATAACAAAGGGTTACACATAGTCGTTGTTAAGAGGACAGAGTTATATAACTTTAGAGATTCTTCGTTTGCCACACCTCTATGTTACAGCAACAGGAAAATACAAAATAAATAGAAGAATAAGAAATACTCATATTAATGTCTAGAAACACTTCAGGAATATCGGATGGATTGCTGAAATGTGAGAGAGGCATGCAGTGTCCAAAGAAGATTGATACTGATCCAGCGCCACCAGCAGGTCAAATGGTGGTTTATTCATTTTAGCGCTTGAATCAGTTTATTTACTTATTTTCTAATACATTATGTGGCTGTCGGGAAGCCTTGATTTTAAATGAGACAGTGGTCATTATCATGGTACGTCGGTGCATTAATTGAAGTACTAAAATGAAGCTATATCACACAGCACCACCATCATTGCATATGTTTGTACGGTATATTGTCTGTCAAACCAGAGTTTAACAAACAGTCACATGAGTAACAAAAGTGCCCAGAATATGGTGTAACCCTACAGAAAACCACCACTATTGTGTTATGGGTTTTATGGATTAATTTGAAAGAATCTGAATTGTATAACCACAAATTATTTAGTGTTTATACTGAAAAATCGTAAAATTGTATTATGTCAACAGATTTCACATAACTGTATGTTATAAAATATTAGGATCAACTTAATATTATTGCTTTCAACTAACCTAATACAGTTATGTGTAATGTGAAGACAAAATACATTTAATTAGACATTTCAGTTTTTTCAGTGTAAATGAAAAATTCATTAATTAATCTTGTGTTCCCACATGTTCAGTATAGCAGCTTTACAATAAACCTGCAAACAGAAATTGCCCTTCGTGTTGGGTGCGCGGAACAGATTGGAGGAGGTAAGAGTTATGTAATGGAAACACAGTTTGGAGAAGAACCTCATCATTTTATTATTGGTTATTATAGGTTTTTGTGTTGTACACATTAAACACCACATTTGAGCCGTCTTTATGCCACTCCCCAGGGCTTAGTGATGAAAGGCCAAAAGCAGCTGAATGTTTTATATTTGTCTTCTGTGTAGCTTTTGATAAGAAAAAAAAAATCCAACCTCGACCTAGCCTTTTCACTCGTCTCTCTTACAGTCATAGTGAAAATGGAATGCGCACTATTGCAATATTTCTATATTCTCTGTAAAACCATTCAGAGCAACACACCGGCCCTGACATAGGTCTCAGGAAGAATTTAAATTTCAAAAGCGAGTCCAACAAATAGATGTGCCTGCTGCTTGTATGCTTCACAGGGAAGTTAAATCTAGCTCAATCAACTGGCGAAAATATTTCATAACTGATTTTTCTTTTTTAAATATTCAACTAATTTAATATGAAGTCTTCAGATCTAAAGCTTAATGCATCTGATATCTTGATGTTGGAAAAGACCCGCTCAGCCCGTGAGAAAAGGGAACAGGGAGATAATGAATTGAATGAGCATATCTACTTCACACAATTATCCCTATTGACCAAATCCCATCTGGTTATGCTGAGTTAATCAAGATGTAGTGTGTGGAATTAATCGTGCCATTACAAATGTCTTCAATCATTGGACCTGCACTGCCTTATCTCTGAGTACTTTCACTGCTGAGAGACCAGGAATGAGGATGATAAAATAATATTGAAGATAATCACAATAAAATGTGGCATTCTAACAAAAGGCCAAGTCCACCTGACTCAGAGATGGGTAAGAAAATACTGCAAAATCAGAATAAACCAATAGGGATGTTGGAGATAGTAAAGTCTGTTTTGTGCTGCTGTTTGTGTGGGTGGAATATCATTTGTGCTTTATCTGGGGAAATACTGTACCCTCTCATGCTTCTTGGACTTCCGCAGATAAGAAAAATGAGTGAGATTACTCCTCATTTTTCTTCTCAATGCCAACATTTTCCTTTCCATTGCCAGTTGTAATTGTGCCCTCCAGACCTTTTTACAGTGAGAGCAGAAATTGGTTGGCCAGAGAAAAGGCCCTGGCTGAATCAAAAAGCCCCAGTGAGCCGTTTGCTGGTGTTGTTGGGACATAAGCAGGAAAGCAATCACCTTTTATTGAGTTAAGTTAATTAAATATGGAGATTAGTAAAAATCAGCAATCTTGATTTTGGTTCTCAGAGGAAGTTTCGATGTCTATAATTACTTAATCTGTTTGATTCTCGTATGTGATAATTTGTCAACTTCGTAAATGCAATTATCCATGTAGTAAACAAACATTGCAGCTCTGCATGTTTCTCACTGAATGTTAGCTGGAAGATAGTTTTAAAGTGAGACAGAGAGAGAACACAAGACATGAGTCAGCCTGTATGTAGCCTTCGATAACATTGCAGCTTCATGTGTGTGACTACAGGGCAATAACCCCTAGCATGACACTAGCATGTCTCATGCATATCTTTTTTTCACATTTATTTTTTTAATTTTTGAACCAGAAAAGAAAACCCCCTTTACTACAGTAGCTATGGACAAAATTATTTTCTGACCTTGTTTTTACGGTGGCTGATCCTTTACATGCTACAAAAGCCAGGAGAAACGCGCTGTACTTTCAAAAATAGTGCAAATATAAAAACACAATGTGCCAAAACACATGCAGATGAAGAAACATCTTCACCAACTCGACAACACATGCAGCATTCACAAATAGTCACTATCTTGACGAAACATTTGCAGCGTTTACTGAAAGCACTGCGTACTAGTCAATGCTGTATTGTCAAGGTGAACATGTTTCTTCATGTTTTGCCACATTTGTGTTTGAATATTTGCATTCTTTTTTTATACTGCAGCGCAATTATTCTTATGGAAGTGTTTTGGGCCCCTGCTGGCCACCGTAGTTTGATGAAGCACCATATATTTCAGGTATTTGTGTTATACACTCTAAAAACAAATTCAGGCGACTTTTCACCTCCACTTAATTAAATGCATGGTTGCAAGATAAAAATGTGAGTTAATTGATTTAGATAAACATTTTAAGTTGCAAACATTAATTTATAAGTTGTTTTGACGTAATAATGTTGGTAATTACATCAACTTAATATTGTGTATAATTTGAACTCTGATTTCTGTGTTAATTGACTTAAAACTAAATTCAAGTTGTAGCAAGTAATGCAATTGGATTGATAACTTCATTGTTCTACACCTTGAGTTAAGGATTTCAAGTCCACTCCCACTTGACATGCCTGTACAAGTTCCGACAGTTAAGACAAATATAAATACTATACAATGGACATTTTAAGGTGAGTTTCATCTTTTGTCATTCAAATACAGTAGATAGCCTTGTAGTTGCACTAGGCAAATTGCTGTTTGACCAAAATTAGCAGCCTTTGAACTGTGAATAGTTCTGTGAGAGGGTACAGTGTAGTAGAGCCTACTGTGAGAGTAAAAATACTTTGGTTACTATTGTGATATCGCTTTGTATTAAAAATGAATCTCGGTGAAGCAGATCAAGGACATGCTTCTTGAGGTAGGATCGTTATTTAGAGTTGTCATTGAAATGCAAGTTGTTGGCAGTCACCCATTCAGAATATATTCATTTAGGTCATTTCTCTTTTTTCCTTTTTCAAAAAATAGCACAATACAATTGAAGTACACAGAGAACTATAAGCCATCCGCTTGCCTTGTCGTGTACCTTGGAGAAAAGGAAGAGGACCTTTTCAAGGAGTTTAGCGAAGTAATTCAAAATCTTGAAATAAAATAAAATCCACGGGCACAGTGTAAAAACAGTGTCAGTTACATTTTGAAGCATATTGCACTTTTGGCCACACCCAAATCAATAATATCTT
>NW_011341549.1:0-3989 GCF_000735185.1 Notothenia coriiceps
CCTCTCCGAGTGGAAACAGTCGTGTGTAAATCTGATTTTGTCAGAAATCGGGAGAAATGCGGGAGAAATATGACCCCGGGAGGAAACCGGGAGAGGGCAATGAAATCGGGAGTCTCCCGCGAAAATCGGGAGGGTTGGCAAGTAAGCGGTGGAGCCAGGCATGGAGGGAGGTGGCAGAGATAGTGGGTGAAACTGGTAGGTTTTCGTTTTTTGTTGCTCGCGTTAACTTCCCAAGCTTCACACACGCCCACCGCCAAGCGTCAACGCACGCCGCCGTGTGTAAGCTCCATAACGGCCCCTACACACAGCGGCGTACGTTGTCGCTTGCTGGCGGGGGGGGCTGAAACTCGACCAACAACCAATCACATGAATCTCCCGGCCCAGACACACAAGCACGCGGTTTGATTGGCTAGAGCTTGTACTGGCATATGATTCGATTGGCTGACGCCTCCGTCGAGGCGTCAAAAATAGAACATTGCTCTACTTTTGCAGCGAGCACCGCGAGAGAAGCTACGCTTTGCTCCCACAATGCAGATCGGCGAATCGTGACGTCACCCCATTCAAAGTGAATGGGCAGAAGCGACAACGGACGCCGCTGTGTGTAGGGGTCGTCAGGGCAACTTTATGGGAGAGGAAGCGGGAACACTGTCGTCACCAGAAAGTCTAAGCCAAACAATAAACAAGATAGCAATCAGGACAACTTAGCTGGGAGAGGGTGCGGGGACAAAGCCATCACCAACAACAAGTTGACACAAACCTGTCCGTCGAGGCTCTGCGCAGCCGGCCACAGCTCCTGGAAGACAAGTCAACAACCCGCGGCTCTGACTGAATCAGTTGCGAAGCTGCACGCAGACAGCTGCCTGCAGAGAAATCCCTCAGATCAAACGTTCAAATTATACGCTGTAGGCTACAAGAATGTAGCCACGGTACTCTCGCACAGCGAGAAGATGAACAGATCCTCTGACGACACCGGCAGATATAGCCGGTGTCACGTGGGTCACAGGTGATTTTGTTGTTATTGGTACTCGAGCTGCGCATGTGCGCGATGGACATATCCAGTGCTAAAGCACCGCCACAAGTATATGTGACAGGTTTATAACATTCAAAATGGATTGCAATCACATTACTTATGAACAAATATAGGCACATTTCAAACATCCAATCTTAGATATAACTCCAGGTCACTATGGTTCCCTACAAGCACTGTGTACCAACCAATGATTGGATTTGCCACCACTTATTTATGTCTGGCCCTGCAATGCAATGTAGCAGTATAGCTGCAATGTGATTTTAAATCCTATTGTATTGTATGCGTGTACCTTCTGAGATTGTATTTTTGACCTCCCTTTATTCTTTTCCTAATGCATTTATGTCCTAAGTATAGCTCTTGCCTGTTGTTGAAAGTTGCTGTAACAACAAACTTTCCTTGCCTTCTCTTACCTTGGACATTAAATGACCTTTGAGAGGTTTTTTTGTTTGCTCTGTACTGTACTCTGTATCACTTGTCAGGGGGCTTTTGTTACCTAAGGGGACCCCGAACTTCCTGCTAAGAAACACTGCAGCCTCATTTCCTACTGTTCTGCAAAGATCCACCTCCTACTAACCTCATCGTGTATTCAGTATTGACAGATTCAGTGTGTCCATCCATCATTAGAAGGTTTGTTATTATCAGAAATGCTGGGACTTCAAACATGTCAGCCGAAAACCTCATTGGACACACTGTTGCAGAGTATTTCCCTTGAATTGTGCAGAGTTGAAAGCTTTGGCACATTTCCCATTCCTCTTGTCTTCAGACATCAGCATTTAAATTGTGTTTGTGCATCTGCGCAAGCTGCTTGCATACAGTGTATGTGTGTGTGTGCAAATGTAAACATGGATGCGAGAAAGAACCCCTTGTGTGTGTGCTAATGTCAATGTGTATCCAAGTGTGCATGTTATGTACACGCTTTTGTGTTGTGTGTGTGTGTACTCATGTGCGCATGTCCACTAGGGAGCACTGGGGTGCTTTCAGGCAACACAGACCCTCCCCCTCCTCCTCCTCCTCCTCCTCCTCCGTCTGATCGGGCTTCAACAGGGGGCTGGGGCCAGGCGCTAGCAGCCACATCAGCAGTGCAACATTGGGGGGGGGTTGGGCAAAGAAATATAAAAAATCAGCACCTCTGATGTTGTGTTTAGTGCCAGCTGGACGACATCATGTTGACCTTGCCATGCTTGCACAGATTCCATGAAACCAAGCCATGACCCTTGCCTCAGCACCCTAAACTCCAACACACACTTTCTCTTGCTTCAACATTTTCTGTGCTACAACAAAGCCTGACCTTGTTGCTTGTTCTTGTGGCGCTAAGTAGAAAAAGAACATCGGGTCAAAATGAAGCAGTGTTTCTGGCAGCAGGGCAAGGCGAGGGGAATGGTTCACACCGGGCGATGCTGCTGTTGATTGCGATTCATATTTTTGCTTATCATAAATATGAAGGTTTTGCTGATCTGTAAATACATTAAAGATATGGGTTTTACAATAATACAAGATATCACTTTGGAGGACGCTGCTGAAGCTTTACAGCCACAGAGCTCTGCTGGGAGGGTCATCAGTAAACCCTGAGCAAAACTAGCAGCGGTTTGTCAGTCCAATTATGTCCAAAATGCCCCTTCTGTTGGCTGTGTTCATCTCTTTAGTAGACACAAACTAACTGTGATTAGCCAGATGCTCAGGTAGGATTTTGTTTCTACATGTAGACAGTTATTCCAGTACAAGCAAATACCAAGGGTCACGGTTAGGGTTACATCATTTAGGGTTACATAATCTCATTTCCTTTTACAGTCCTCTAAAGCAGACTGTCAGGATGTTTATGTCAAATGCATCATGAACCGTATCAGATACTTGTGGTGAGTCAGTGTCAGGGTTGGTGAATGGGCCAATATGTAATCTCACCGCGGTGACACAAGCACTTCGAGAAACATATGATTCAATCTTAGGTTCTCGCCTGCCGTTATAAGAAAACACCTGACTTAACTGTCATGTACTGTGGATTCATGCTTCACGTTTCCATGGACCAAAGCCGCTGACTGACAAGCATGAGAGGGGGCTTTATCTGTCACCTTACAGGCATTTCATTATAGAGGAAAGATGGTGGATGCGGTTAGCTGTGTTACAAAAAAAGGCTTAAAGGTCCCATGACATGGCGATTTCTACTGATCATAATCATAATTCCATTCCATTGTTGTCTACTAGAATAGATTTACATTGTTCAATGTTCCAAAATCACATTGGTTTTCTCATACAGCATCTCTGTATAGTATGTGTATTCACTACACGCCTTGTTGGAGCTCCTGCCCCCCCCCCCCTATGAGCCCACTTTGCTCTGATTGGTCAGCTCGCCCACTCTGTTCTGATTTGTCAACAATCGTTACAGCTGGACATCAGTGATTATGTGTTACAATGGCGTTTGTTACAGCAGCAACCGGAAAATGACACCAGCAATGACAAACAGATGAGAATGCTGCATGGGGTCTGGGTGCCGTGTTGGCGGGACGCTGCGGGGCTCGCTGCTCCGCCCTTTGAGGCTCGAGGAGCGGACAGTGGTAGCTGGATTACTGGTGTCGTTTCCTGGTTGCTGCGTGGGGTCTGCGAGACAGCGAGATACCACGGAACTCAGCCTGAGCTCACAGCCTGGCTGTGTGTGTGTGTGTGTGTGTGTGTGTGTGTGTGTGTGTGTGTGTGTGTGTGTGTGTGTGTGTGTGTGTGTGTGTGTGTGTGTGTGTGTGTGTGTGTGTGTGCGCGTCGGAGGGGGGGATATATATCTAGTCTCTGATAGTGTTACATTATTATGCTGTGAGTGCTCTCATACTTGTTTGATTCTGAAATTGTATATATTTATATAAATATATGTGTGTATGTCCACATCTGTAGCCTGTTATTGTCTCATTATACCGCACTGTGAATGAATTAAAAGTAAATATATAAGTCATCATGAACACTTCTGTCCATCAGA
>NW_011341550.1:0-3298 GCF_000735185.1 Notothenia coriiceps
CTGCAGAGGAACTGAGAGAAACAGATACTAGGATAGAGAAACTATCAAGGTATTAATATAGTATGTTACAGGAATACTTCACCTGCACCTGGATTTATTTTAAAGAGTCTCACCTGTGGACTGGTCCGGTGAGTGGGGCTGGAAAACAGTCTGAGTGTTGTCGTGTCCTCGTGAGTCCTGGACGCTGGGAACCACTACACACACACACACACACACACACACACACACACACACACACACACACACACACACACACACACACACACACACACACACACACACACACACACACACACACACACACAGGGAAAAATTGAATCATGCATCACTAATGTGGAAAACAAATTCCTAGGTTATCTTATTTTAGTATTTGCATTTGTTCTTGTAATAAACATTTTGGCCACACAAGACCGAAGTGTAACAACTAATATCCTATTAAATAAAACTCATTTCAATTTAATTTACATATGAAAAAAGTAGGATTCTGGGAAAAGCTCTGTCTCTCAATGCTTTCGTTCTCAGTCTAAAACACAGCGTGTCAGAGTGTGTTTCAGGAGCTTCAGTCTGTCTCTGAGCCTCACCCTGTGGGCTGTAGCAGGACTGGGTGTTGCAGCGCTCCACGGTGGAGGGTTTCTGGTGAGCGTTGCATTCGCTCACAGGGTACAGGTTCCTCTCGCGGTCCGAGCAGATCACCTGACGCTCCCGAGAGCCGGATCCACAGCTCCTGGAGCACTGCGGGACGAACAAACAAACTCCTGAATCAAACAACGTGAATTATACTCGTTCCAAAAAAGTACACACTTGATTCTCGAGATCCACTTTGATTGAGCCAGCTGTGTCCATTCAGTTGAAGGACGTAACCCAGAAGAACATGATGCTACTGAGACAAAGTTTGAAGGAAATTATGCCGAGGATTCTTGTACAGAAACAAGGTAGTGTTCAACAATGTTGTATGACCTGTTAAGGCCTGTCTTGAGTTCATTGAAGATGTGCTGTCTTTGAGAAAAAGGATCATGTGTGGCACTAAATTAATAAAACGAACATGACTTGGGACTTGATTGCAAAGACTTAATTTACCTCGGACTATAGATCGACTTTAGATTGACTCCTAAAGAATCCGGCCTTCACTCTCTGACTCAGAGGCAGAAACTCTTGTACACGCCTTCATCACATCCCGTCTGGACTACTGCAACGGAGTCCTGTCCGGGGTTCCCAGCAAAACCCTGGACAGGCTCCGATACGTCCAGAACTCTGCAGCCAGGCTTCTCACCCGCACCAAGCCATGGCAACATATCACCCCCACCCTCATCCACCTCCACTGGCTGCCGGTCAAGTCCCGGATTCAATACAAAACACTCCTCCTCACGTACAAGTCCCTCCATACCCTCGCCCCCCAGTACTTATCGGACCTCCTCCATCCCTACACCCCTTCTCGGAGTCTGCGGTCCTCAGACACGGGCCTGCTCTCCATCCCCCGCTCTCGCCTCCGAACTGTTGGTGAACGGGCGTTCAGTGTTGCGGCCCCCTCCCTCTGGAATGCACTTCCTGCCGAGATCCGTAACGCTGCCTCCCTGGACATCTTCAAATCATCATTGAAAACACACCTGTTCACCCTGTCCTTCCGGCGCTCGCCCTTTTCTGGTCCCCCGGCTTCCTTTCTTTATTTCTTTGGTTTGCCCGTTGATTGTCTGTTTGTTTTGTTTATCCACC
Organism: Notothenia coriiceps; assembly: GCF_000735185.1. NCBI lineage: Eukaryota > Metazoa > Chordata > Actinopteri > Perciformes > Nototheniidae > Notothenia > Notothenia coriiceps. Next base: position 1,711 of record NW_011341550.1, read on the forward strand.
ATGTACAGCGACCTTGGGTCCCTTGAAAGGCGCTATATAAATATCATTTATTATTATTATTATTATTATTAAAGTTAGATTATCATCTGAGATCATTTATAGCTTTGGTTTTAGATTTACTACAGACTTCAGATTTAGTTGTTTAATGCAAAAACATCAACTTAATCCCCGCCTGCTGAGCCCCAGTGACGTCACATGAGTGCAGTGTGTGTTGTCCTGTGTTTCCACTCACCAGTCCCCAGTCTCCGAGGTGCCAGCTGATTGGACGGGTGCTGATTGGACGGGTGCTGATGCAGAGCGGCTGGGTGCAGGTCCGGGCGGCGGCGGGGCGACTCAGAGCGCTGCAGGCGGTCTCCTCCAGTCTCATCCCTCCTGATCCAACACAGCTCACATCCCGGGTCTGTTCCCCTGAACCACAGCTCACTGAGCACTGCAACACAACACACAGCACTCTTTAGTGTTGAGGCGGGTTGATGTTATGTTGTTTGATTTGAGTTTTCTTGATTTGTAGTGCAAGAAAAGAAAAGTGATTCGGCTCAGTTTTAAACCATAGCTTGTATCCTAAGAGGCTGTTGGTTTTGCCGAATTCACTCGATATTTAATGCAAATATGCTGCATATGGTTATATAAAGACTTTAAAAAACATATACTAACGTTTTGAAGACATGTTCAAGTACTTATGTCCAGCTTAAGTGAACAAAGAATATTCAGTTTGTTGTTCAACAGAACATAATTTAGGTTGTCCAATGTCTCCGCTGCTGTCTTTTCATGTGCAGACAGACTTTGAGAGAGAGAGAGAACTTGAACTAACTTGACAATATGCTAATAAACATGCTAATAAACATAGCATTGTTGTATAAGGTATAAACAATCTCAATGATGTTGTTTTTGTTTGTTTCCCTCACCGCGCTCCAGCGGCTCGCTCTGAACTCGGCACACTTCTGCATGTTGCAGGTCTGCAGGGCGGGGGGGGCCTCGACGTACGCGGCACACACAGCGTCCTCCACCACACGGGGCCCCGCTGCATCATGGGAAACGCACTGCACGCTGCGCACCTGAGATCCTCCGCCACAGGTCACAGAGCAGGCGTTCCACTCTCCACTCTGCCAGCTGGGAGGGTCCAATGTGAGGAAGAGGAGGGACAGGAAACAGAAGTTCAGTCAGACAACTCACGTGTTTCTTAATATGTTTATTAGAAGCAGCATATAGTTTGAGTTTGGCGTCTAGGCTCGGGCCTCAACGCTCCACAGATTTGCAAAGAACATTGAGTGATGATTAGATAACTATCCCCCGAGCCTACAGGTGGAAGCTGGGGTGGAAGCTGGGGTGGAGCTGGGTGGAAGCTGGGGTGGAAGCTGGGGTGGAGCTGGGGTGGAGCTGGGGTGGAAGCTGGGGTGGAGCTAGGATGGAGGTGGGGTGGATGCTGGGGTGGAAGCTGGGGTGGAAGCTGCGGTGGAAGCTGGGGTGGATTTGGGGCGGAAGCTGGGGAGGAAGCTGGGGTGGAAGCTGGGGTGGAGCTGGGGCGGAAGCTGGGGTGGAAGAAGCTGGGGCGGAAGCTGGGGCGGATGCTGGGGTGGAAGCTGGGGTG